>NW_019525242.1:2384435-2384929 GCF_002814215.2 Seriola lalandi dorsalis | reverse complement strand
GCGTCTTTGAGCAAAGACAACACTCAAATTAGTAGCTTTCCTGATAAACCTGTGTGCCTGAAGAAGGGAAGAAGATGAAGCTAAAACTTTTCATCCTTAGCACTTTGCAGTATTTGCTTTTAACCAGTCAAGGCGAAGGACAGATTCAGGTAAGGCATTGAACTGATATTCGATTTTTATATTTAAATTTATTAAATTTATTATAAAGATATGTGATTCTGTTGTTTAAAGAGAGGTATACGCACATACAATAACACAACAGTTCTTAAATTGTCTAGGAAGCAATATTCAACTTTTTCAGATAAGTTTTTTCTTTAACATCAAATTCCAAATTATTAAAGCTGCATTAAACTGATCAGTAAGACACTGTAGTGGTAATGGTTGTAGGACTTCACCACTAGTGTCAGTCAGTAAGCTGCACTGCGTTCATCTAAATTTCCTCTTTTAAAATAATAGTTTCACATTTCAGTAAATATACTTATTCACATTCTTGC
>NW_019525242.1:2352653-2381883 GCF_002814215.2 Seriola lalandi dorsalis | reverse complement strand
AACCAGTCAAGGCGAAGGACAGATTCAGGTAAGGCATTGAACTGATATTCGATTTTTATATTTAAATTTATTATAAAAGTGAGCAAATGATGAACACCTGTGCACCAGGGTCAGGCTAAGTAATTGTTATTATCTTTAGTTATTGCCTTTCATTGTCATTGTATGGTTGTTCTGTTATGATAAAGGGATATGTGATTCTGTTGTTTAAAGAGAGGTATACGCACATACAATAACACAACAGTTCTTAAATTGTCTAGGAAGCAATATTCAACTTTTTCAGATAAGTTTTTTTCTTTAACATCAAATTCCAAATTATTAAAGCTGCATTAAACTGATCAGTAAGACACTGTAGTGGTAATGGTTGTAGGACTTCACCACTAGTGTCAGTCAGTAAGCTGCAGTGCGTTCATCTAAATTTCCTCTTTTAAAATAATAGTTTCACATTTCAGTAAATATACTTATTCACATTCTTGCCAAGAGTACGATGAGAAGATACCACCCTCACGTCTCTCCAGTTCTGTGGGGAGTTATGAGTGGGTCTATAGAGTTCCACAGAGGTGACGGATGTGATTTTTCCATTGGCTTTTGGTAGGCTAGCTCTTAGCATAATCATTATGCGATATTAAGCTAACAAGCTGCTGGCTTCAGTGTCATATGTGAAAAACAGATATGAGTGGTATCAACTTTTCATTGAACGCTGAGCAAGAAAGAGACTATGCATTTTTCCTGGAAGTATTTTTCTAATTTCCCTGACAGCTTTTCTTTTCTGTGCCACTAATCCAACATTGAACATTTACAATACTTCTGCTATTTCTTCTGCAATTTGCACAAATTTAGATTCTTCTTTTTTCTTTTTTTTTTTTAGGCGTCGGAACCTGCCTTCGACCTAGATCAATTCCTCAGTTTATACAATTCTACATTTCTGCTAGATGACGATGGACCATCTTCTGCTCCTTGCCACGTGAATGTGCCTGGATTTAGTGGCCTGGGCTTGACGATCACCTATATCATTGTGTTTGTCTTCAGCATGGTAGGCAACAGCATAGTTGTCTATGTGGTTTGCTGTATGAAGCAAGGCCGAGCCAGCACAGATATCTACTTGATGCACCTGGCAGTGGCTGACCTCCTCTTCTGTCTTACACTTCCATTCTGGGCTGTTGATGTTCATTCAGGTTGGATCTTTGGCAACTTCATGTGCAAACTCCTGTCAGGCTTTCAGGAGGCATCAGTATACAGTGGTGTCTTCCTGCTTGCATGCATCAGCGTGGACCGTTACTTTGCCATTGTGAGAGCTACACGTATCCTGTCATCCCACCACCTGTTGGTCAAAGTGGTGTGTGGCGTGGTGTGGCTGGTGGCTGGATTACTGTCCTTACCTGTGGCAATTCAGAGGGAGAGCATTGCTGCTGAAGATCTGGGTCAGACCATTTGCTTTGAAAATCTCACCGGTAATAGCGGTGACCAATGGCGTGTCAGCATGCGTATTCTGCGCCATACCATGGGCTTTTTCCTGCCACTGGTGGTGATGACTGTCTGCTACAGCTGGACTGTGGTGACGCTGTTTCACACACGGAGTCAACAAAAGCACAAAGCCATGCGCGTCATCCTGGCAGTGGTCTTAGCTTTTATCCTGTGCTGGCTGCCTTATAACGTTACTGTACTGATTGACACACTCATACAGGGTGGATCAAGTGAAGTGTGTGACACTCGCTACAGAGTGGAGGTGATGCTAAATGTGACCCAAGTGTTGGCCTTCACGCACTGTGCAGTGAATCCAGTGCTGTACGCCTTCATTGGGGAGAAGTTCCGCAACCAGCTGCTCTTAGCTCTGTACAAACATGGCCTCATCAGTAAGAGACTCCTGATGGCCTACAGAAAAAGCTCTGTCAGTAGTGTAGGCAGCATCAGATCTAGAAACACCTCTATTACGATGTAAATAACTCCAGATGGATGCCTATGTATAGCCTTGGGTGGTGGTCATTTTTATTTACCCCTGCAATTAGACAAATGAAGAAAGTGTAAACCAAGTGGTTTATTATAAGACATGTAGAATTACAACTGAAAAGAATAAGAAGATTCAAGAGAACTAATAAATGTAAGTGTTGGCTTTATTTTTCAAAATCTGAAATGAGTTCCACATTGATTTGAAGAGTCGTCAATGGAGGAACACATGACGCAGAGATTTCATTGTTTATGAATGTTTTACAGCCTTTTAAGCCCTTTAATGATGTAATTCAATTGTGGGCACGACTGAAGAGCCATCTTCTTATTTTGCAGTCTTCTAATTTGAACATTGTGAGTGAGTTTTTTCCTTTTGTTATGCAAGACAGAGAGAGAGAAGTGAGAGAAGACAAAAGTTTCTTGTAATCAGATATCTTAATCTTTCAAACAGGAAGAGGTGATGAAATCAGTTTTCCTTTTCAAAAACAAAGTACAGTGTTTTTGATGATGGATGTTCACTGAGGCAGAACTCTTGTGTCTGTTCAAACTACTGTTCCAGGAAACATAACTGTATTCTTTGTAATAAATGCTGAAATCTTAAAATCCTGTATTTTTTTAATTGTGCAGCAACTTTCATTTGATATCAGGCTATGGCAAATAAGATTTACTTTATCTGTCTTTTTATTTGAATATGTATGTTGATCACTTAAATGTATGTACTATGTGCAGGTAGCACATGTAGATATGATGTGTGTGTGTGTGTGCGCACCTGCATGGGTGGCTCTGTGGCTGACGTAAAGGAGAAGAGGGGAGACTGTGGCTTCATGATAAATTCTGCAGAAGCAATGGTTGCAAAACAAAATGACATGCAAAGGATCGGAGGTTTTCATGTGCTTTGATCATATGAAACGTGTTAGTATTATCTTTTTTCACAGTCATTTATGCAAAAAAAAAAATTGTGAAAAGCAAAAGTGCAGTTTTAATATTCTGGTTTAGTTTAATGTGGCTTATCCTGTGATTGCCTTATAATAAATCTTTAAACCTAAACCATGTGTGTTCTCCTATATTTGTCCTTTCCTTAGTTTGTACAGGACTTAATTTCTTCATTCATTAAATCACTCCCACTATTTATGTATTAGGACAGTCTAATTAAGGCACAAGCAATAAGTAAAAAAAACTTTTTGTTTTTTTAACACTCCCTCAACATCCAAAATGATGACAGAAACATGTTTCAAACCAAAAACCTTGAAAATTAATTGTTATGTAAAACTAAAACATTATTAAATGTTTTCTAACATTGTGGAATGTTTTTTTCGTACTTACAAAAATATCGAAGAGGTCTGCTTAAGAGGAAAAAAAAGAGAAAGAAACAGAGGAAGTACAATATTTAGTGAACATATTTTTACCATCGTGTTCTTGTCTGACAATTGACTTTTGTTTCTGATATTTTATGTGTGATTTTTTTATGTTGTGCCTGCATGTTCTATATTTATTATTATCATTATACAATATTACAATAATTACAGTATTACTGAAAAAAGTTACATTGCCACTTATCTCCCTTGATCCCTCTGATCTTATAATATGAACATGTCGATGACAAGACAGCATTAACTCTTATTGATTCATTTAAAGCTGCATGAATGATGTTCTCACAACAAAACCATATCAGGCTTATTTAAAAAAAGAAAAAAAAACTCCAGGTACATCACTGTATGTTATATGAAGTGATCCCATATCATAAGATGTGGGCCTTCTGCCAGAAGATGGAGCCGTTTCCCACAAAATCATTCAGTTAGTGAATCACTGAACTTGTTAAGAATGGAAAAACAAGCTGCATAGCTCCATTAACTTTAAGCAGAGTACGAAGTAGCCAGAATAACTGAAAACAAGTGTAAGGACAGTGATGGAAGAAGTAGGCTATTCAGGAAGGCCTTTTTGACAGAACACATTTTGACATGTTATTTAGAAAGTAGGAAAAGCACAGGTCTAAATATTAAAAGATTTATGGCTGAATTCTATGTAGCTGCTTTGCTGTCCGGGTGCTGCTATTGTGCATGAGTTTGTTACACCAGTGGTAAAGATAGAAATTACAAGTAAAATGGTCATCTAGTAATGGGTAAACAGTTACTTAAGTCAGTATTGTTAGGAAAACGTATTAAAAATAAAAGTACTTAATTCAGATCGCGCCTGTGCATGCTGTGCCTGGAATATAATTGGATTATGATGCAAGTAGCATTTTACTATTGTAGCTGGCCTAGGGTCTGGAGCTAATTTTAACTAGGCCTACTTATTATGCTGTTGTAGTTACTAGCTACAGTACCCAGTTACCCAACAGTAGTACTTGAATAGTACAGTAACCTACGGTATTTTACATATTTACTTAAGTAAATGTACTTAGTTACTTGTTACTACCACGGTTGTTTGTGAATGTTCACTTTTAGTATTCTTCTCTTCCCCCAAGAATATTCCAATTAATAGTAAGCGTACATGGTACATGGATTATAAGGTGTCATGCTTATCCCTACTGCATCACACAGCACTGCATGTAACTCTTACCCTAAATGAAGTTTTTAAAAAAACTGGCTTTACCTTAGTGGGCGTGCTCCAGCCCCTACGTAGGTGGATATCATGTTACCATGGTAACAACATAGTCACAGCTCGTCTGTTGACTCTCTGCAGAAGCTAATTGCCTGTGTATAAACTGCGTTGAAGTTGCCTGTTTTTTATTTATTAACCACGGAGCTAGAGCGCTTACTTCAGGACCGTTAAGGTAATCTCGATGTATAATGATGGATGATATTCTTGTACCAACATTTAAGATTATCCTCTTAGCAGAAAAGGTAACGTTAGCGGTAAGAGCTACAAAAAGATACATAGCATGTTGCTCGAATGATGCAGTGATGCTTCCGTTTTCTTTTCAAAATAAAATCCAGGTATTGTTACTGAAGAGCAAATAGGTCCGTCTTCAAAGTTGAGAGTTGCAATTTGAAACGTGAATGTTATACAGCCATGGGATCTGCAATCAAATATCCTGTAACATTTACTCTATTAAAATCTGTTAAACAACTTACATATGTGGTTTTGCTAAATGTAATTACTTTTGTCATTAAGTAACACTTTTAACATAGACATGTATACTATGTACGTATGTGTATCACATACACACACGTATGTTTTAACACAAAAAAATATTTTGTTCAACATTTCCTGCTGTGATTTTGAATGTGAATCCCTGACACCGGAAGTCTTAATGCAAGAAACAGCGATAACTTACTATGTAATCCTTAGCCATGTTTCTATCACGAGTTAACTAATTATTAATGTTCTAACAGTATGTGCTAATTACTGCTGGGTAACAGTGTCTATAGGTGGAGGTAGGCTTAAAGGCACACAGAAAATTATGATTAGTTTTCACGTATGAGCTAACTAACGTTATCGCAGTCTGTTAGCTAACAGTAGCCTTTAGCCATGCTTTTGCTTCGACATTCAGTATTGCAGTTGTTCTGTTGTTAGAGTCCAGCAGATTCATAGGAAGTTAGGATGTCCAGTGATCTTGCTGGCGTGTGGGAGGTGGCGCTGAGTGATGGGGTCCACAGGATAGAGTTTGAACATGGCACGACCACTGGGAAGAGGGTCATCTACGTTGATGGAAAGGTATGAACCATGATCTTAAGTAATGGTATAGCCAGTAAAGAGACAAAACGCATTATATAACCTGACCCCCTATATGATTCGTTTTTCATTACAACGTCAGTTTTAGCAGGGTTTGTTCATTTCTAGTTTCACCCCATGCTACAGGAGATACTTAGACGGGACTGGATGTTTAAACTCGTGGGGAAGGAGGCATTCAATGTGGGCAAGTCAGACACCAAAGCAACCATCAATATCGATGCAGTCAGTGGTTTTGCCTACGAGTACACCCTGGAGATCAACGGGAAGAGCTTGAAGAAGTACATGGAGAACAGATCAAAGGTCACCAGCACCTGGGTACTCAACTTGGATGGTACTGACTGCAGGGTGGTCCTGGGTGAGTTCCTCTGTATATTATTCACCTACTGTCTCAATCATTGTATCTGTTATTCTGACATCTGATTATTACAATGTCTTTTTTTCATATAGCCGAACCATATTTCCAATACTCAGCTCTACCAAGTAGTACTCCAAGAGAGTCACCCAAAGTACTGTAAAAGTAAATCCACCAGTGTCTGAGTGTCATTCATATAATCAATCAGGACAGATCTTGGATTTTTATTAAGCATTGTATGATTTCTGCCCTTTCAGAACTACCCACTAATATTATGTCAGAGCTGAGGCTAAGCTCTTTAACTGCTATAAGCCCCACGCCATCTTCAGCCAACTCTGTCATCTGGGCAAGTTAATCCTTCTTATACTTACACTGCTTACAGTTGATCAGGCGGCAAACCACCTGAAGCATGTACAGCACATACTGTACATTAGTTTGCAGTAATGATCTATAAATCTGAGCATGAACTACTCAAACTCAGACCAACAACATTCAAATTAACCTTTCACACATGAACAAATAACATCTGACCTTCAGAAGCTGAAGAAAATGCATTTTAAGTTGTCAAAAGCTGTGATGAGGAATACTTTTTATCATATAAACATAATTTGAGAACCCACACACAGCCCACACTTTTCACTAACAAAGGACCATCTTTGAACAAAAGTCACATATATTAATAAATGAAAGGAGGTTTTACTCAGCCATAGTCATTGCCTAATAAATTATAAGGACCAAGATTTTAAAAAATCAGCTACCTAGACAAAAATATAACTACAGTTTTTAAATACATTCATAAATAAAGGTTTTGCTCCACAAATTACAGTCACAAATATTGTGCGTTTACAGAGACAATTAAGGAAATATCATAAATAGTAGGTTGAAGGTAAAAGGTAAAGTATGGTCTCTCTTTCAATAGAATGGCTTCTTAAAACACCTTCCATGAATTGAAATACTGCAAACCAAATTTAATTTAAAGA
Organism: Seriola lalandi dorsalis; assembly: GCF_002814215.2. Classification (NCBI taxonomy): domain Eukaryota; kingdom Metazoa; phylum Chordata; class Actinopteri; order Carangiformes; family Carangidae; genus Seriola; species Seriola lalandi. The sequence goes on along the minus strand of NW_019525242.1, from coordinate 2,374,935 downwards.
TCTACACAAATACAAATGTGTGAATCATTCAATAATAACTTCCCAGGGAAATCCTCAACAATAGATTTGGTTGCTCTTAGAAAGCCATTGAAATCTATTTATGTTCTTCTGTATGGACTCAAAGTAGGATCAAAAAGATTTTGATTTTGTTTGCAGTTGTTAAACAGAGCAGAAACCACTCAGGGCATTTATATCTTGCTTCTTGTTTTAGGGAACCAAAACATGATCTGACAAACCCGAACATTCTCACACCAACACCCAAGAGCATTCAAAACATACAACAAATCAAAGCTGGCTGCACACATACTACAACTTGTTAAGCAGGTTTTAACTGGCAGTCACATCACATACTTTCATCACCCAATAGTTAGATGTTTCACTGATTCTGCGTGTTTCCTCTCTTTTAGAGAAAGACACTATGGATATTTGGTGTAATGGACAAAAGATTGAAACTGCAGTAAGTAAGATACCAGTTACTTTTTCATGTCTATATATGGATTTTTTATTTAGTAAAGGGATACACCACCCAATTTAAGAAGTCCCTGTGTAAATCAAAATCAACAATTGTAAATTGCTGTCTTCTAAAGTCAGAAACCAAAGTAGTATGTTGGTCCACAACTGATAAGTCTACCAAACACTAAATCCTTTATGGGTAGAAAGCCTCAAACACCTTGTGGTTCTGTAGTTGTCTGCATATAGAGTGGCTCCAGTGCTGTCAACAAGGAAATGAGTGATTGCTTTCTTTGCCCACATGTCTGTCTGACTTGCGCCTGCAGGGGGAGTTCGTGGATGATGGAACAGAGACACATTTCACACTTGGAGACCACAACTGCTGTGTTAAGGCTGTGAGCAGCGGGAAGAGACGAGATGGGATCATTCACACGTTGCTTGTGGACGGCACAGAAATAGCTGAATGCACAGAGTGACTGTGTACGTGCGTTTACATTTGTATGGAAGCAGGAGGTCTGGTATGTATGTGTTAATCTTAGTGTCTGTAAAACTGAGGGAGGGTGTGGACTTGAGGAATGTCATTTAAAGCTGTCGCAGTGAGGGACCAACTGACATAAATGTTCGCTCCTATCCTTTGAAGGCCATTCTGTGGAGGGTATATATGCCATATTGGTAAAGGCTGCAGGCTGTGACTAATACTGTGACAGTTATAGAGAGGACCTACTGTCTGAGCAGTTGCAGAAGAGAAGTTGCAGCCGTATTTTCATCACAAAAAGGGATTGACTGTCTCAAAATGAAACCTCACTGAAGAACTTTTTTGAGTTGTAAATTGAAACTTTATATTGATATAAATACTATAAACTTCAGTTATATTATCAATAGTGGAGGCCAGATGTGCCATACTTGTCTCATTCAACCTGGCTCAGTTTGCTCTCCGGTGTTTAATATGAACAGCAGGTCCTCTGTTACACATGCACTGCACCTGTTTTCATTTTAGAGAACAGATGCATGTACTTCTGTAATCCCCAGACTCAACCTGTTCTCTCTGCGCTTCATGCTCGCTTTCTTGTTTTTTTCTTTTTAATATTGCGCAGTAGGAGATTTAAATACCAGGGTACAAGATTATTCCTTGAACGTAGCATCATTCCAGTGAGCAGTGCCCTGAAGTGATTTTTGTTTAGTTCAATGTTGATGTATTAAATTGTCTTTGTTTGATTAGTCCAGCTACGTGATTTTATAGTAATATGTAATTAGCTTTAAGCAGACTGATGCAGGTGTGTCAAAACATCCTGGGGTTCATTGTCTGCATTGTCTTATTGGCTGTAACAGTTTCACAGACAATCGTTCAGATGTCATATTATTACTGGTAGAGACATCACTTGCTGATGCTTTGGGGTCTCCCTGTTGTCCTTAGAGATGTGTGAAATTCTGTCGTGCTGTCAAATCATTAGTATATTTTTCTTTGTGAAGGCCAGATGTTTTATATATTCATGGTTACATGTTAAGGATTGAAAATCTCTGCAGTGTATCTTCAATGTTTGTTTACATTTAGCAAAAAGAGGCATTCACTATTTATTGATCACCGGTGAAAACATTTTCCATAGTTTTGTTGTTTTAATCAATAATGATGATAATAATTAAAGCATAATTTGATTTAAACTCCACTCAGTTGTCAAGGTCTCCATGACAACTGAGTAATCTTCATCTGCTGATGACTGTAAGATGCAGCTCAAATCTACAGTGAAAGCTAGTAAATGGACCTTGAGATAATATTTTTCAAGCCATTATATAACTTTCATTCTCAACAGACTGATTTCTAACAGTTGTGCTACCAAATCATTAAGAATATGAGACTTCATTTTATGTCTTTTATATGTCATGTATAAAAAGTGTTATATTTATACACATTTTCCATTTTGTTTTACTGTTATGGCACATGTTCGTACAAATATAAATTCTATTTAATTTCATTAAAACTGTATTGCTGATCAGGTTTTCTTGTTGACCTTCATGAAAGGATCCTTCAATATAAATTATTAGATAACAAAACTGGGCAGCCATGATTTGTGTTTGATATTCTTAAGTGGTGAACTTACAATAAGTTGTCAAAACAAACCATCTAGATTCCTCAAAAAATTAAAAATAATAATAAGAGAATGAATCAAACTTCTTTTTACTTTTTTTAATCAACAGAAGCATACCAATATCATCAGTTTCCCCTTCGTCATGGATTTGACAATCATTGTTTTATGAGCATTTTCCAATCAGGTTACAATTCTGTATTTGTAGTAGCACTGCAATGTACATCCCTCACCACCAACCAAAGCCTTTCACTGGCCATATGAAGGATTATATTATAATCATCACATAATCTGTTTTATGTCATATATATACATACATATATATATAACCATTATTAACATATGTTGTGTGTATTATGTCACTAAACTAATAAACAAACTTGAGACATACATACAAATGATTATACTACTGCTATTAATACCACTGCTGCTATGTAGAATATATGTTAATCACCAAAAAAGAACTTAAACAAAACATTCAAAACTTTTTTAAGATGCAGTTATGCAATGTTCAACATCATGAAAAACAAATCTGACATCTGTGATCCCTCTGTAATATTGTAGTACTGGTCTCATTCATATGGTTTCGAGGTGTAATGCTAACAGCCATTTCTTTATAATGCTGTGTAAATTCATTATCAATAAACACAGGAAAGAGAAGAAATCATTCTTCAGACCACCTTACAGGTGATAATGTATCTGGGCAGAGCCTGATAACTACTAAATATGACAGAGACATCAGATCCTCCGCTCACACTGTCATACATAATTAGGGGATCTTTTCCCACGGCAGGTGGCAGAATGAGACCTGGTTTACCAGGAGTGGAGTTTCCTGTCAGCACCTCGGCCTCCACGAAGTACAGATACTCCTCATTTTGATCCTTCCACACTTTCAAGGCGTTCTTCATTGTGCCAGCAAAGTAGATCCCCTCTCCATATTCTGGGTCTGTACACAAATGAACATGCAGAAAAAAAATTGTTGAATTGTGATTATGTCTTTTTTTTTTTTACTATCCCTTCTTCTCATGTATCTGACCTCATATACATAAAGAAATAGGTTTCATTATCAAATGCAACATACCTGCAGGTGGTGCATACTCTGTACGGAATCCAATATGGCTAACCATACCACAGAACTGTGCAGGTATGCGCTGAAACATTCTTCGGGAAGTGTGACACTGTAGCTGTTTTTTCTTGAGATTGAACAGTGTCTCCAGGGCAGGGTTCTCAACTTTTTCCAACTAAATAGCATAAAATCATCATTAGTCAAGCAGGGGTGGAAAAAAAAGACACTTCTTGTTACACATACTGTACCTTCGTCATATGCAGCCTGTCCTTTTTGAATTCAGATACTCTGTCGGAGAATGTATGGCTGACGTCATCTACTTTCATAGTCTTTCTTTCGAAGGACACATTCTTGGTCGACATTAGAAGCATGTCCTGCTCTTCTTCTTTGACAAATTCCCTCTGTATGTTGCAGAGCATGGCCTCCACCTGAAACCCAGCTACCACAACATCTTCATGTGACCCGTTCACAGTTATTTCTGCTTGACCTTTCTTGAAAGACTCCTCAAAGAAGATGTTGTTTTGGGCTAGACGGGACAGCTGGAGATATTCTTGCTTGCCGAAGTGCAGGATGAAGTTGTTACGGATAGTGACAGAGCCAGAGGATTTGAGAAAGCCACTGAGCCATCGTTCAGCCTCTCGGGTTGTTTCATCAGAGCCTGAGAGGCCGATCTGTGGAGTGGGAGGTTTGCTTTCATGGAACTCGTCCCTGTGCTCAGGAGCTGATGGAGAGGACATAAAGACGACAATCACTGCCACACTGTAGGATCACTGTTACTGTTATTTTAAAATAACTTCAGAAACAGGTTTAGTTAAACATGCAGTTCTATTATGCAAATATTTTTTATATTAGTTGTCCTACATTAGCTTTATTGGGTTTTTTTTTTGTGTGTTTGTGTGTTCAAGTGAACATATTTCTGAAATATTTTTTTGTCATTGTTCCCTTTTTTTCATTAATGGAAGTCATGCAATTAGAAGCAGGGGGATTTGAACACACTCATTGTTGGTGTACTTAAGAACAGTCCCAGATCTGGAATTTTAAAGTCAGATTACAATGGAATATAAATGTAGCTGCTTCCTGAATCAGGCCCTTTTCTTCAGGTCTGCCGCTGCGCAGGACTGTATTATCACACCATAATAACAAAACCTTGACATAAGTCAGTGGTGATAAAATGATCTCTGTAAGGAATTCCCTTTCTCTAAGAAGTGTCACGATTCTGTTCTCGTAGATTAATGAATCTAATGGAAAATAATAACACCCACACATAGGAAAAGTTTTAAAGGCGTTAATTACTGCCATTATAGTCAATGCAATTCTGCCAATAGTATGTGGTGGTCCATCATAATCAACTCCCAATCAAATACTTGCATTACACCTTTAATGCGTACATTTGATGTGTACATTTAATATTAGTGGAAATTTTGTGTTGTTACCCTGTGTAAAGCCAGGATGAGATACTGTTTTCTGGAGAGTTTTCATTTGTTCCTCAAAAGCCTGCAAAGAGAAGGTCATTAATATATTTCTTTCTTCTTCTCTATTAGATAATTCACAAAGAATAAATTACATTATACTTTGTGAATTGTCTAATTGGCAACTGAACTTTCTTCAGCAGGTGTAGGGAGTGTCTTTAAACACATAACCACATTCCACCTTACAGATAGATATTACAGAATGATATTCAATTTAAACATCACTGGTTTCAGATATAATAACTAACTTTAACCAACCTGATCACGATTATAGAAATTTCATTCAAAGTGTCACCTTTAAAGTCAATAATTAGCACACATTCTTCAATCTTTTAACTGAGTCTCATCATTATTCCTCTGTCGCTGTTGTTGTTGTTTAGCATTTTGTTTTTTATTCATAACTGTTTAGCTTTCTATTATGTTCACTGTCGAGGTGTCTCTATTTGAGCCACCTACTAAAGACACCCATGGCTTGTATGGTAATATTGTAATTTCATGACAGCATTTTTGCAGTACAACCTTAAATGTGTCGTTGTCAGAGTGAAGTATGACAAAATGAACTTCCATCATAGTTGGGGCCTTCCACTTGCAGGCAAAGTCAGCCACGGCATTTGACATGATCTGGGCAGCTTCACTTTTACTGAAACTGAGGGCTCCTGTGCCGATGGCGGGAAAAGCAATTGACTTGTGTTGACTGGCAGCTGCATTCCATAAGCATTCCAATACTGAATTGAAAAGGACCTGTAATGAATGAATACACAGACAGAGACATAGACAAATACAAGTTCTTATTACAGTACAACCTTAACAGTTTATATACGGTTTATCAATGTTTTCTCTCTCAACTCTCTTTGGGTTCTTCTATTTTTCATTTTGCAATTAGCTGTTTTTAATGCTACTTAGAATACGTATCGTAAGACAAATTCAAACTAATAAACTCTTGCGAACTGTGATACAATATATTTTTTAGATGTGACACTTTTAACATAAAGTAGCTAATTTACACATTTAGATATATCAGATAATTAATATTTATGTATTTAATATACATATATATATATTCCCCTTTTACTCAGATGCCCAATAAGCCTTAAACTCATAAAGTACCTGTCCTTTTCCAGTGCAAAAAGTGTGATACACCTCTTTACATTGCAGGTGGTAGCCTTTGGTGGTGATGATGTTTCCTTTTTGATAGGAACCATAAATCTCATGTTGCATTCCACTACCAGCTTTCGACAATAAAGCGTTGGAGATTTGACCAACACTCAAGTCTCGGTCTGATGATGCAGTGTTTACAATGACATCCGTCTGAGAGGATACAAAAACATGAATGAGAAGAAGACAGCCTATTAGTATTTACTCAGAAGCCCTGGAAATATGAAAATTACCCTGTTGGAGGTCAATACACAAAAAAAACAAACATTTGACTTGGAATACCTGTTAACATAGTGTTTAAATACAAAAATAAATGTTTATACAAGCAACAATTCACATTAAAATTCATAAATGCATACTACATAATAAAACACATATATAAACACACATATAAAAACACTAAATAATGAAGACACATTGCAGATTCTTACCTGCTGTTCCTCAATTCTTCCCCTCTTCAGTGTCAGACGGACATTTCCAATCTGGACATCATGTCTCAAGGTTTTGGCAGCTGTTGCCTGGCTGTACGTCATGGGCGTTTGGGAGACTAGTATGTGACGGCAGGCCCTCTCCATTTCCTGAACCGAAGGGTCGTCATTGTTCACAAGCATGATCTCTTCAGGAAGATAATCTCCAGAGGAAGCGTAGTTGCAGTAATCTTTCACAGTTGACACTATGATCTCTGCACATAGTGGCAGGGGGAAGTTGAACAGACCTGAACTTATTGCAGGAATGGCAACAGTCTTCAGACGATGATCCCTAACTCTGGCAAGAATGCTCCTGATGGCCCTCTTCAACTGTGGTTCAGCCTGTTGAACTAAATGCCTAGGGGGGTTTCTTTTTAGTTGTGGACCCACAGCATGAATTATCTTCTTGCATGGTAGTGACCATGCATCACTGATGATAGCATCTCCTGTTTTCAAGGGTCCATTCCGTTTGATATAATCATTACTTTCTTTCCGGATTTGAGGACCACCAGCATGGGACAGAGCTGCAGCGAGGCCGCCACAATGCTCAAGATCGGTATTTGCAGCATTCACAACAGCATCCACCTGAAAATTGGTGAGATCAGCCTTCCATACAGACACTGTAACACCTGAACGCAGCGTAGCAGCAAATCTTTTCACTGGGACAATGGTTGGCCTTCTCTGCTGAAAAGTCAGACCTCTTTCAAAATCCACACCCTCGATGGTGGCCACACATCCAAATTTGCTTTCAAGGACATCACTCAGAGCAGGCCCACATTTCTTCACAATGTTGAATGCAGACCCATCAAGAGGAAAATCTAAGTGGCTGGCCATGGTTCCTAAACAGAGCTATAGAAAAATGTTGTGTAAGTAAATCATACAACAGTACCAGTGTCCGGTTAAGATATTTGACACTCAGCGTTATCACACCTCAAACATCATGAATACACCTGTTGAGTTTAACAGTGGTTCAAGGAAAGAAACACAAATTAATGACTGACTGCACCTTTACATGCTCTAGAAATATTTTCAGCTGAATATGTAAATAACTGTTGGATTGTTGAGGCACCAATTGGAAATGGGACAATCAATCGAACTGGGAGAACTTTATTTAATACATGAAAGAGTAGTGATTTGATTTGTCGTCAAATATAAACACAAACAAATTACATTATTTCATCCCATTCAAAAATCAGTCTCTTATAAGTCTATATCTTTTTTATATTTAATACACAAATTAATTTCATAAGATTGGCAGTGTTATCATGTCTGAAATATCTTCCTATGCATTACAAAATAACTTAAAACCTTTACCTGCAGGTGGCCCCCACAGTACTTTTCCATAGTAGATACAAGTGCTGTTTCTTTTCACTCCAGAGGAGGGAGACAGAGACCGCTAATGTGCTTAGTACACTACTTGGCAGTACAATGAAGTTGCATGTTTTTGTAAAAATGTATTGTTTTGGGAAACTGTCTAGAAATAAAACAAAACTGTTCAGAACTCAATTACGATATGCTTTACGAGCTATAACTTTGCATTTGCGCATCAGTGGTCCGACATTTTTATCTTATCTTTTATCGCTAGCCATAATTTCACAACTTACTTCTGGCAAATATCTAGTTAGAATTGTGTCAGTTTCACTGTTTCTAAGTTGCTTTTGACTGATAGAGATGGTTCAATTCATGTAATAGTAAATAAAACCGGCATTTCTTTTTATTTTTTTTATTTTTATCTCGGTTGTTATACGACGTGTATCAGCGCGAGAGCAACCTAACGCACCACGTTTACGAGACAACAAAACAAACATCTGGATTCTAAGTTTAATTGTAATGTCAAGGTTTTGGATGTTTCCACGCTCATAATAATTTTAGCAAAGCATACGTTTAACTTTACAGACTAAAGAAAGAATAATGTGCTGACATGTTAAGATACTCACCCACTTGCAGCTGGAAAGTACCGAGGAGAGCAGAAAGTGAAAGACAGGGAAAGGGTGCGGACTCTCGGGATGTTAGCCAAATTTTGTACAGGTTTATCTTGATTTTTCTTTCATACGACGCCCATGAATACCTGTGTCCTGTCTGCAATTACAGCCCATTTTGCGTCGACACTTTATGGCTTTTCAGTCGACAACAACGTCGGACATAACAACGCCACCGTTTCATTTCCTAAGAAACAAAAGTGAAACTAAGACAGTGCAGACGCTGACAGCCCAGCAGCCATGGCCGACGCGTATTCCTATACTCTGCTCGTTGAGTTTGAAGAAAACAATATACCGAGATTGAAAAATAAGTTAGTCAAATACTTTCAAAGTAAGAAATCTAACGGTGGCGACTGTGAAGTTGACTATGAAAATGGCAGCGGGACGGCGATGCTGCGCTTCCGCAAAGAGAAGGGTAAGTTTGGTCCGATAAACTGGACCAGTTCTTTGTCATTAATCAAGAGAAAGTAATGTTACCACCATCATTATAAATCGACTTATTTTCTGAGATTGTTCAAATGTTTTTTTTTTAACTGTCTCACAGACCAGAAAAATGTTTTGGGTAAAGAGGCGCATCAGATCAATTTGGATAAAGGTGTTTTGAAGATGACAGTCTGCTTACCTCCAAATGAGAAAACAGCACAGGTAAGTGAGAACAGAAGTTTGTGGTGATTATTCATGATACCCCATCTAAGTACAAGGTACGTCGTGTCATTTATAATGGGCACGTGTTATATGGCCTGTATGAGGAGGTCACAGAGCAAGGGGAAAAAAATCATTCCCTTTATGTCTTAACCTTAAATGAACTAATTCCTACTATTCCTCATTTGCTGTGGACCCCCCAAACCCCTCCCCCTGCTTATAATCAGAATGATCGAGCAGTATATGAGAATAAAAAAGGCAGAGAACTGCCCCTGTACATTTTCTATCTCACTGATGGTCACGTGAGTCATCATAAACACAAGGTGGTGCTGCATATTGTGATTTCTGCTCTTGTCAGTTCCTGCTGTTTGGATGTTACAGAGGCTTAAACCAGAAGTACAAACCACATTTTTGTGTAAGGGAGTTATTGATACAGACACTGATAATTTGTCCAATTGTATTCCTTTTAAAACCAGCTGGCATTTGGAGCATTGTGCCAAGTGAAACTGGTTACACGAGATGCCACAGAAATGCTAAATCCTGACTAAAGTAAGCTTTTGTTTATTCTGTATAGGAAGCTCCATCTGACAAACTCAACGAGAAGTGTAAGTAACACCAATATGTTTCTTACTCTGTAAGAATGCTGTTTTGTTTGTTACAGACTAAATGTCAAGATTTACTCATACTTGCAATCTCAAAACATTAACATAAACACACACACACACACACACACACACACACACACACACACACACACACAAGCCTGCCAATTTATGGTAGATAATAATACAAATATATCATGAACTAGCCATCATTCAGTTCCCTGTTTTGATTTTGTTTCCATGAATTTGTAAATCATACTGTAAATGAAAATCATTTATATTTTAGTCAGTGAAAGTTATTCTTAAGTAGTAACTTTTGCACATGCATCTGAATGCATGTGGTTGACAAAAAAGTTTGTTATTTAACTTATTAACCTTATTAATGTTGTTGAATATATGTGGGTATAAGAAGCACTATCCATACACTTATGTGTGATCATTTGAAAATTTTCGCACCAAACTGAGGTGAAAACTTAGAGGTATTCTTCAAAAAACAGTACCTGGAGGTTTAGACGAATGCTTTTCATTTCTCAACACAAGAAGTCACCATCTTAACATGATCCTATCGGCAATGTGCTTGTTAATGTGTTGCTATGAAAACATGAGAGGCTTGCACACATGAGGCTCACTGTTTTTCAACCCAGACCTTTTTTATGTTGTTTCTGATCATCTTTAATCATACATTAAATAACTAAACTAAGAGATTCTTGAGAAACTTTGCACTCTCCTACACTTTCATATTGGGCTTTGTAGGAGTCAGGCCAGCTTACTACTAACCCCACAAATGCATTACATAGCACAAATAAAGTTAGTTTAAGTTTCAGTTCTCTCCCTCGTTCTCTGTCTCGCTCACTCTCACTATCTTTCTCTGTCTCCCCTTTTCTTTTGCTTAATTGTAGTCTATTCGGGTATTTGGTTAAGTTTCATATATATAGTAATAACATGAAAATAAATTACCACAGCCCTGTAGTGTCTGACTTGTTTTAAGTCACTGTGATGATCGATCTAATACGGCTGGTGAGTCACTTGCCTTCTTTTTGAAGGTCAGTGCTGACAGGATGGAAACATACTCCAGGTAGTCAAATGGCTATAAAGACATGCATAAACACAAGTATTGTGCTTTAAGAAATGTTGATAACTTTACAGTCTAGTTTAGGACGGGCTGTATCAGAAAATGATCCACAGACTACCACAGGTATATTGTAAACTTGCACTAACGTAACCACCAGTTTAAATTTTGAAAATAGTAAAACAATCCATTAAAAATGGGTTTTACTTGTGGAGAAGTCTTTATTGGTGGGCCACCTAAATAAATCTAATGTATGAGAAACACTTGGAATGAACCTCCCACAAATAGAGATTTTCTTCTGTTATTGAGGGTTATATTATTTAACTTGAAAATTCTGTGTTCAACTAATTAACCTTCATGTCTCATTAATAGCGGAGGTTGCTGCACCAAACGAACAGTCAAGTGCCGATGAACTCAGACCTGCAGCAGAAGTTCAGACAGAGGAAGAAGAAGAGCTGTGCTCCACCTCGGCTGTCTTAGGAAATATTCGAGAGACATTTAGCCAGGAGTTTTTGGAGATGTTGGTGGAGAATGTTTTAAAGGATCTTGACTCTCCATCTGCCTCCCAAGGGTTCATACTAGAAGTCATTCCTGCCATCTCCTCTGCTGTGGTTTCTTTCCAGACTGGAAAAGGTATGCATTCAGTGTGTATTTGTATGTGTGTGTGATGTTTCTGTTTTACAAACAATCATTGATGCATCTGTACAATCTCTAGCATACCTCTGTACAATCTTAAGCATTTAGAAATAATGCAAAAAAAAAAAACCCCAAAAAGTAAATGTATGTGATTCTATATTTATGACATGGCACACATTGACAGACAACTGACAGCACTTACAAACATGATCAGTGCAGTGAGACACAACACTATTATGGATTACACCTATAAATTAGCTCTTGCAAGTGGAAAGAAAGCACTTAATTCCTTTAGTTTCCCAGGCAGCACAGATAAATAGATGGTAGACTATATCAAATTCCTGCTTTTTGCCAGCAGAAAATATGTGCCAGATGTGTATACCAAATTATACTTTATTGATGCGCTATGTGCTTACAATAGAACATGGCAAACTACTGTACTTCTCATTAGGTCATCAGTTAACATTAAAGGGACCATGTTGAGTTTTCTTGTGAACAAAATTATGTTTAAATTGTGTTTTTCACCAGAATATATTGTATGAATCCACAAATCCTCTTATCAAGTGTCTTGGTATGGCTGATGTCTTTATTGTTTGTGTTATTTTATGAAAAGTCTAAATACCATAACTTTTTATTACTGTCTCACAGAAAACACATACTTCGTGACAAGATGTCCTCAAAACAGGATGTTCACAAGTAAAGGGTTATCAGTCCGGCCCCTTGAAGTCACAGAGAAGGTTGCGGTTGAAGATGTACAAAATTTTAATGAAGATCTCCTCCAAATGTACTTTGACAAGGAAGGTGGGGATGTGGAAAATGTGCTGTTTAATGAAGCGGAACAGTCTGCCATCATCACCTTTCAAAACCATAAAGGTAGTGCAGTTTCGGTATATGTGCAATTTGACAAAATCAGAGATTACCACCTTTATATGAATTCTAGAAAATTTGACATTGAATGTTTTTTTTTTCCATAGCTGTTCAGAAAATCATGAATAAGAAGCATCACATCAAACAGAAAGAGATCAGAGTTTATCCTTTCTATGAATCTTTGGGAACAGCCCTCTATGGCAAAGACAAGCCATCACTAAAACTCCCTGCTGCTATCTCTGAACCTATTGACAATGCTGTCTGGAGATACCTCAAAGTCAATCAATCAGCAGCAGAGACCATTCACAGTGACTTAGCTAAACACTTCTGTAAAGTAAACCTTGGCCAGTCTACTGTGTGCTTGAGTCCGACGTCTTCACTACTTAAGCAAAAGAATGCCAAAGCCAACATCAAACAATGGAGGGATACTGTAGAGTCAGCGTTTGCACAAGCTGTGTCAAAATTCAAATCCCTAAAATTTAAGCCGGACCCAGAGGTATGGGAAGAATCTGAGGAGAACATCAGACAGACGCTACAGAACAAGGATGTGGTTTTAGTGCCTGATAAAGCCAGTGGTGTCTTATCAGTGGTTGGCCTTGTGGATGATGTCAACATCCTTGAGCAAACTCTTCGTGAAGTCGTTAACAGGATTGTCAAAAGGGTGCAGAGGGAGAAATTGAGCATAACCCAAGTGATCAAAGTCTCACCGTCAATTTTCAACATCCTGTGTCAAGATGGTCTTCAGGACAAGTTGCTACGTGTGTACCCAGAACTCAAAATATCATTCAGAAAAGACAGTCTGGATTTGACAGTAACTGGCTTAAGTGAGGAGGTTTTTGCAGCAAACAGAGCTATATGTGAAGCAATACTTCAATTAAAACGACAGACATTAGAAATGGATAACTTTGTGATTGACTTGTTGAAGAAAGAAGAACAAGAAGAGCTAACAAATGCCCTCCTCACATCTAATGGAATAAATGCAGCATTTGAGATCACTGCACAGAGGGTGCAGCTCCTTGCTGCTTCTGATAGAGATCTGGTTGATGCTGAAGACCATCTGGGAAAGCTGCTAATGTCTCAATACATTGATGTTGAAGATAGTCATGTCCTGGAGAAGCCAGAGTGGCAGCATCTGGTCAATCAGTTAGAGGACGCCAACAGTAGGTCCTGCAGGAGACTTCAAATCAAAACCACTGGTCAACAAGTCGTGGTGTCTGGCTACAAGGAAAGTGTTATAAAAGTTAACAATGATCTTGAAGACTTCCTAAAGCAAAATGCTCAAGTTGAAGAGATTGTTGTGGTCAAGCCCAATGCCATAGTTGAATATGTTAAAAAATTCAACACAACCTTTGTGGAGCAAGTGGTGGTGTCTTACAGAAATGAGGCCATCTGTCTAAGTGGTTCTAGAGTTGATGTCGTAAATTGCAAGACCTTGGTTGAAAACTTGGTCTCCTCTGTGTTCTTTGAAAGTTTAAAAGTCTCCAAGCCTGGAGTGAAGAAGTTCTTCCAGGATAAAGAAACCATGTATGTTTCATCACTGTTGAACGACACCGGCTGCTTGGTCCAATTAGTTGATGAGACTAGTGGTGGACAGGATGACTTTCCCCAAGTTCCAAAACCTGTGTATCAGCTTCTGACATCCGATGGAGTAGAAATAGCCGTCTGCAAGGCAGATATGTGCAGTTACCCTGTGGATGCAGTTGTCAATGCTTCTAATCGTAACTTGGAGCACAGTGGGGGTCTTGCAGCAGCACTTTTGAAAGCTGCTGGCTCTCAGTTGCAGGATGATTGTGACAAAATAATAAGTTCGCAGGGACAGCTGAAGCCTGGAGATTGTGTCATAACTGATGCGGCGGGGAAGCTTTGTTGCAAAAAAGTTATCCATGCAGTGGGACCCACATTTGATCAAGCTAAATCCCAGAAGGCTCAGGCACAGTTGAAAAGAGCTGTTAAAGAAAGTTTAAAACTTGCTGAAAAGCATGGCTGCACCTCTGTGGCCCTGCCCGCCATCAGCAGAAGCCAAGGCTTTCCTCTCGATTTGTGTGCAATAACTATCATCAAAGGCGTAAATGAATACTGTGATGAGAAGTATGATGACACCCTGAAGAAGATCCATTTGGTGAACATTGACGATGCTGCTGTTCAGGCTATGGAGAGAGCTGTCAGACGCGAGTTTGGAAATCATGGTGTCAGTCATTCTCAGCAGATTCTTCCAACCAAAGCCTCCAAGTCTCTTGTGAAACATGCTGGATCTGCTGGATCTGACAAAAACTGCTTGGGTCAAGTGAAGACCAAAGAGGGCTTTGATATCACTCTTACCAAAGGACAAATCGAGGATGCCACGGTAATTTGGATTTTTTATTATCTTTTACTAAGATTAAACAATTAGTTTAAGAGTGAAACCTTCCCACAGAGGGACTACAGAAGACGAGTATGTAGCATTAACTACTGACTCCAACCTCATGTTCTAGGTTATCCTCATAATTGGAGGTTGGGTCTTGACTGATTCTTTTCTGACTGTCTTTTATAGCTCTCACTGTCTATAAAACATGTTGTAGAATGAAGAACATGCAACTGATAAAATTCTGTTACCACTTCTTAGACGGAGGTGACCGTGAATACTGTGTTTGAAGATCTTGCACTGAACAAAGGGGCAGTTTCAAATGCCATCTTGAGTGCGGCTGGACCCAAACTTCAGCAGTTGGTAAACGCAAAGAATGCCAGTGGAAACATTGGTGAGATCATTGTTACTGAAGGCTGCAACCTGAAGAGCAAACACGTCTTTCATGCAGTTGCACCTCATTGGGACAAAGGACAGGGCACAGCTGAAAAGGTAAACTGTTATAGCATGGCTATGGCTCCTCTGGCTTGTCACTGCTTGTGATGTAATTTTTATAACATAAATTGCTTTCAGCTGTTTTGTGCATAGTTTGAGGACACAGGATCACATCTTACTTGCAGGCGCTAATAAATCAACATCTTGCACCTAGATATTAATAGCATATATGCTTGGCCTTACAGATCTTGAGTGCCATTTTCAAGGACTGTTTGGAGAAGGCAGAGGATACCAGTCTGACTTCCATATCCTTCCCTGCCATCGGCACTGGAAACCTGGGTTTCCCAAGAGACCTTGTTGCCTCTTTGATCTTCAATGAAATCTCAGCGTTTAGCAGTAAGAAACAACCTAAGCACCTGAAGAAGGTTGTTATCGTCCTTTACTCAGGAGATGTACAGACCATCCAGGTAAGAAACAAAAGAAGCTTTCTAATACTTTTGTGCTCAGAGTGCTAAACAAGAATTTAACAGGGAAGTGAACTTAATGACAAATCAGCAATATTAACCAGTAATGTATCACCACTGTTTACAAATAGACAGTGTCAATTATGTCAATCCATATGTTTCTGTTTTTGATAGATTATCCTGACATATTCATAATATTTGTGAGTGCTTTGGAAGTCAATGTCTCTCTGATTCTGTCCACAGGTTTTTAGTGATGAATTTAAGAAGAAGTTCCCCAATGCATCAGGTGCTCCAGTGTCCACAAGTTCCCCACAAAGTCTGGGTAGGCAACATTTTTTCATCATTTTTATGTGCAAACCTGAAAGGCTCAGATTAACAGGGGTTCCCTACAGAAACATAATGAGTGGAGTTAAATGATTTAAACATTTTATTTATATACTGATCAAAAAAGAAATAACCTGAAAATAAATTTTAGAATTTATAAAATTGTAACTAAAAATGCTTCATATGTTCACTTATTAAATTATGTAAATGCCTCAATAATTATCAAATTATACTGTATTTTTGTTGACAACAACTAGTTAGTAATTTGATCAATACTGAAGCATTTTATTTAACAAAAAGCTTTACTCTGTGTAGCACTGCTGTTAATCCTGTACTTGTGTCTGCTGCCACAAGGTCCCTTCTCTAAAGTTGTCTCGAGCTCAGGAATGTATGAGACCAACATGGGGAGAGTGGCTATACAGGTAGTCACAGGTGACATCACCAAGGAGACGACTGATGTCATTGTCAACTCTTCCAATGAAGGATTCTCTCTTAAATCAGGTAAATGACCACAGGAACTGGAATACTTAAATTATGCTGAGTAATTATAATTTCAGTTTTATCCATACGTAAAATCAAACTTGATTCTAGCTCTGCTTTAGATCTGTATATAAATGTTTACACACTGGATAGATAGTGGATAATACTTTAAAAGTAACATCCAGGCAACAAATTGGACACCTGAATTCTGTTTAACATCAATATTTAAAAAAAATTAGTCCTCACAGTAATCATGCTCTTCAGTTATTTTATATTGATTTTATATGATATATGATCTTTTCTATCTTTCCCTTCCCTAGGAGTATCCAAGGCTATTCTGGATGCAGCTGGTCAGGCTGTTGAAGCAGAATGCCAAAACCTTGGTAAGGAACCATCTACACATATCCTTTTATGACACCAGCCACTGTATAACAATATTCTTGCTTGGCAATGACACAGAGTCAGTTATTAATCTCTGTAGTGCACATCATAACACAAGGTTGGTTAGAAAAGATTTTTTCAATGGTTGAATAATCATTCAAATCCACTGTGTATACCTTTAGGTGCCCAGCCCAACTCAGGCATGATAATGACCCAGCCAGGTAACCTAAAGTGTAAGAAGATCCTCCACCTGGTCGGACAGACGGACCCAATAAAAATCAATAAGGTTGTGACAGAGGCTCTCCAAATGTGTTTGAAAAACTCATACACTTCTGTCTCATTCCCTGCCATTGGCACAGGTGAGATTTGTCAGCAGAGTTATGTAGTTTATTACATGGAAAGTCTACTTTTGTCCTTAAGCCCATCTCAGTTGAGAGGTTTTATATAAATAAAACACAGAAATCGTATTTATTTTTTCAGGGAATAAATGGAGTTTGCACTCAGTTGGGATTTAATAAATTTGTATTCAGAAAGATTTTCTTCACTTGTCCATTCCACAGAAAAGAAAATAGGAATCTAAGGAAATGGTCATGCATTAATTTTATTGTTTCAGATACGACAATCACAGTCAAGACTGCTTGTTTAGTGTGTGTTTTTACAAGTTTTAACAGTCCACTTTTATTCTGGTGATGCTTTTCTGCCCTGCTGCAGATATGGATTATTGTAAGAGTCTGAAATTTATGTTTTACCATTTTAGGTCAAGGCAATGTACAGGCAAAGCAGGTGGCAGATGCTATGTTGGATGCAGTGATTGGTGTACTGAGACAGTACCCTACTGCCCCTCTGAAGACAGTTCGGGTAGTTATTTTCCAACCACCAATGCTGAAGGAGTTCTACAACAGTATGCATCAAAGAGAAGCTACTGAATCTAAGGCTGACACTAAGGATAAAGGCGGGTTCTTGGGAAACATTGGCACCAAAATCAAATGTGAGTACAGAGAAGGGAAAAGTTTTGGTGTTCATAATCCTCAATCCTTAATCAGTTTTGAATGTTAAATTCTAATGTAGAGCTTGAAATCTTTTCTTTCAGCATTCTTTATTAGTGACACTGCCAGCAAATCACAGAAAGAAGGAGATTTTGTCATTGAGCCTCTGAAAATAGACCCAGCTTGCTTCCACATCTGCGGTGACTCGCAGACTCAAGTAGACTCAGCCAAGCAGTGGATCAACAACCTGATAACCAAAGAGCAAGATACGAACTTGATTTCAGAATACGCCATCCTTAACCTCTCTGATGCAGACCACCAGCGCATTGATGTCATGCAGAAGACTATGGGCGTGCGCATAAGGACGGAAAGCAAGAAGGCGAAAGCGTCAATCACCATTGAGGGAATGAGCAAGGATGTACTGAAAGCCACCAAGGAGATCCAAGACATGCTGGTAAAGGCGAGGGATGAGGAGGAGCTGAAGAAGAAAGTGGAGCTGGCGGGCACAGTGGCAGACTGGCAGTACCAACAGCAAGGGTTACAGTTTCAGAGTTTTGATTCAATGACCAACTTCAACCTTGAGCAAGCATTGGAAAATAAAAAAACACATATAAAAGTCACAGTCCAAGGACAAGACTACACCATCACCATTCCAAGTGGACCAGCCACTGATAGCCAGGGACGTACCCTGCAGATAAAGAGAATTGACAAGCTGAAAGGTATTCCACTAGTAGGATGGATGCAGACTTTTCATTTGTTGTTTGCTTTTATAATCAAAACTAAATTGTTTATTTTGCTACTAGATGAAGATGTACCTGAGCACTGGGATGCTATGCCAGCCAACACTTTGTGTCATGCAGTTACCATCAAGGCTGGAACAGAAGAGTACAATGAAGTCCTAAAACTTTTCCAGGCTTCATGCAATCTAACCGTTATTAAGGTAGTCCACATTTAACATGCTCTGTATTTAATGCATTATGTTTTAAATCCAGTTATTGCCACATACTTGAGTAGAAAGTTGGTCATGAAGCCACCGACTTCCTTCTCCTGCAGGCAGGTAATCAGCCAGTTAATTCTTCATGGAGTTAAAGATGTTCTTTTCCCTCCTCTCAGATTGAGAGGATCCAGAACCCTGTATTGTGGAAGAGCCTACAGATCAAGAAGCGTGAGATGGATCAGAGAAACGGTCATCAAAACAACGAGAAACGTCTCTTCCATGGCACTTGCCACACCACCGTGAACCACATCAACCATTACGGCTTCAACAGGAGCTACGCAGGAAAGAATGGTGAGAAGTTTATGTTGAAAATATGAGACAATGTTCAAACCACAATACAAATCCAATATGACACATGTGATTTTACACCACAGTCAAGCATATTTTTTAAAATCAGTTTGGTTATACCTCAGTCACTCATTAAAAGTATCAACAGAACAATAACAATAAACAGACATTTTGAAAGAAGTTATCCTATCCATAACCAGTTGTTATTCAGTTATGTCTTTATATTTATGGATGAAATTGCAGCTAGTATCTCACAGAGATTAACTAAACAACTTTCTGCTGTTATTTCATTTTCAGCTGCTTGTTATGGAAATGGCACATACTTTGCTGTCAATGCTAGTTACTCTGCTAGCAACACCTACTCCAAGCCGAATCAAAATGGTGAGAAGAGCATGTATCTCTGCCGGGTGTTAACGGGAGATTTCACTCTTGGAAAACAAAACATGATCGTACCGCCAGCCAAGGGCGCCGTTTCCGTTCATAAGTACGACAGTGTCGTGGACAATCAGGCCAGGCCCAGCATGTACGTTATCTTCCATGACACCCAGGCTTGTCCTGAATATTTGATTACATTCAAGTAACACAACTATGCACTGAGATCAAAGCAAATGCCTTACACTTTACACTGCCTTCTAAACAAAATAATTATTTTCTTATTTGCAGTTAATTAATACATTTGTTTTCCTATGTACTTAAACAATTTGGTTTAAATATACAATGAATGTAACAGTATAGAGGTCATTTGATTTACAAGTAGTCAGTAATGCTCAGAAGGGTTAGGTATAAGTAATCAGATCCATATAGTGCCTTGAAAATGTCTCTCTGAACATACCATGGTGTGGTCATGCAAGAAGAAATTCAACAGTGAAAAGAAGAGGGGAGGGTTTCTTTGCTAACACAGATCTTTTTGCCTGTATGTTTATTGCACTGGACGTTGTGCACAGAGTTTTAAGGCTGATGGAAATTACCAGCTCTCCTCCAGGATCATGTGATAGTGAAAGCTTGTCTGTGTATGCATGTGTAAATCAATTTAGCAATCACTTTTGTTTTTGGAAGGAAAATTGAAAGTTTACTGTTGTTCCAATAAATGAGCATTAACATGAGCATGTTTTCTTTCTATTTGATTTAACTATAAAGTGGATTACTCAAGCTCTATGTTTGTATCCAATTGTTGTCTATTAGAGCAACATACATGTCAGTTCAATTTTTTTCTCTAATAAATGTACACGCCTTTTCCATCACATAACTTTTAACAGCAGAGTATGCCGAACCCCTCCCTTTGAAAATTGTCAACAACAAACTTCTTTTTACTCCCAGTTCTTCAATTATGAGAAGTTTCCCAACTTTCCTATTTTTGTTGGCAAAGCAGTTGCCAGAATTCTTAATAAACAAAGTTTTCTAGTCAGTGTGTATATTATTTTTTCCCAAACCTTTAACACCAAAACTCTGGATATTAATCCAGACACCAAGGTTTTGTTTAATCACTTTTCTCAAGCTCAGGGCGGTAAGTAGCTTTGCTGTTCAATAAATTCACATTCTCAATTTAGGAGAGAGATGTCACATAAAACCAAGTACATATTTACAAATTAAATAACTGACATTTTGACGAGATTAATTACATTTAAGGTAAATTTAATATTAATTTCACTCTACAATGTAATGTTTCACTTTGTTGTGGTTTCCTCACAGCTTAGAAGTGAGTCACCTCTGTTGATCATAAACTTTTTCAGGCCCTTGCATTGATGTAAGGTAATGTGTAATGTACTTTGATGTGTAAGTGCTCATTTGTTTGCATAAGACTGTTTGCTTAACATGTCCAGGTGAGCACTCTGCTTAACTCTCTGGCTCCACCTGCAGGTCATACTGCATATGTGTATAGATATTTCTCCCCCCTGTTGCCAACATGAAAAGGGTTAGGGTTACATTTCAGCATTTCACATGACAGAATGGTCATACCACTGTTTATTCACCATCTCCTTTTGGAAGACTGGTTCAGTCAGTGTATTTTGTGTATAGTTTACACACAATGTATATAAAACACATAAAATACGTCATGTGGTTATGGATTAAACTACCTAACAGTATGGAAAGTAGTTAGAATAAGTTTTACTTACGTGCATTGTCATATTCCATTAATATAATAATGTCTGTTAATGTACATAGATCAGTTTTACTGATAATACTTCAACACCTTTGCTTGCAGGATTTACTGGATTGGATTTTATTACGGGATTTAAATGAATATGTCTCTTACACTGTTTTTTTTTTTTTATTTCTGCTTGAAAGGATCTGTCTCATGGGACATCTCTCCCTTTCAACAGCTGAACAATTGAAAACTAATGTAACTAACAAACTGGAAGCCTGCATTTTTTATATCAAAAGAAGGGAGTTTTATGTTGACCTTTAAATCTTATCGAAGCCACAGACATCAGTAAATAGGAGGCAGCTATCAGTCAATTAAGTAAATGTTGAGTAAAAGTTTTATATAGTGTAGGTATTCTAACAAGACCTGGAATGTTATGCTTATCAGCTAGTGGGAAGTAGTACTGGTAGTAGTAGAGCTCTGAAAATGAAAATAACAGCAACAAAATATAAATGTTTTATATATGTTAATATATGTTTAGTGGTATTCCATGTATGAGTTACAGACCATCACTATAAACAGTAGATTGATCATTTAAGAAAGGAAATATTGCAATAAACAGAGGGGCAGAGAATCAATTGTCAGAATTTTGTGTCAACACGTTATTGTGACAAGAAACTTTGTCCCAAAAAACGACACATTTTTTTAGTATAATTTATCTCTAATAATAGAACAGTTACGTTTCTTAGATGTACGTTTCCTTCACATACACTTTACAATTGGCATCAGGCTACAGACATTTTTGTTCTGTTTGTGTGGAAATGCTGCCCTCTCGTGGTCAATCCACGTCTATCAATGAACCTTTCCAACTAGATGAGGAACCAAGTTAAATTACCAGATTAAATTCATTCTGTCCCTCATTAATTCTAACATCTGCTGTGTCACAGCAGTAAAGCTGTTTGTTTACTTAAAATGGCTCATAAATTTCTGTATCATAATAAATAAATTTAAATTATTGGC
>NW_019525242.1:2327683-2352603 GCF_002814215.2 Seriola lalandi dorsalis | reverse complement strand
AGTTTTATGTTGACCTTTAAATCTTATCGAAGCCACAGACATCAGTAAATAGGAGGCAGCTATCAGTCAATTAAGTAAATGTTGAGTAAAAGTTTTATATAGTGTAGGTATTCTAACAAGACCTGGAATGTTATGCTTATCAGCTAGTGGGAAGTAGTACTGGTAGTAGTAGAGCTCTGAAAATGAAAATAACAGCAACAAAATATAAATGTTTTATATATGTTAATATATGTTTAGTGGTATTCCATGTATGAGTTACAGACCATCACTATAAACAGTAGATTGATCATTTAAGAAAGGAAATATTGCAATAAACAGAGGGGCAGAGAATCAATTGTCAGAATTTTGTGTCAACACGTTATTGTGACAAGAAACTTTGTCCCAAAAAACGACACATTTTTTTTAGTATAATTTCTCTCTAAAAATAGAACAGTTACGTTTCTTAAATGTACGTTTCCTTCACATACACTTTGCAATTGGCATCAGGCTACAGACATTTTTGTTGTTTGTGTGGAAATGCTGCCCTCTCGTGGTCAATCCACGTCTATCAATGAACCTTTCCAACTAGATGAGGAACCAAGTTAAATTACCAGATTAAATTCATTCTGTCGCTCATTAATTCTAACATCTGCTGTGTCACAGCAGTAAAGCTGTTTGTTTACTTAAAATGGCTCATAAATTTCTGTATCATAATAAATAAATTTAAATTATTGGCTATGATATGCTTTTATTTGTTTGGTTATTTAGTTCAAAGCTCCAAGCTATTAAAATCACAATAAAACCAGGTTAACATATAACAGGCATGCTCAAACAGAAACGGGATTTGAACATGGGTCAAGGATGGAAGGCAAGATGTTGGCTTCTTCACTAAAAAAAAAACAAAAAAAAACGTCCGCATTCATTTTTAGGGTGGAATTCCTTTTTTGTTACGTACATATCCCACCCATGGGCGCAGGTGTGCCTACCTGCGTTTTGGAAGTTTCAAACACGGAAGTTTTAGCATTCATTTTTAGGGTGGAATTCCTTTTTTGTTACGTACATATCCCACCCATGGGCGCAGGTGTGCCTACCTGCGTTTTGGAAGTTTCAAACACGGAAGTTTTAGGACGATCGCGGCTCATTTTACCACTGCACCTACAGTGAGTGTGGGGGATAAGCTGTTCTGATTTAGCTTTCTCTTAGAAAGCCGTGCAAAAGTGAGGTGAGATAAGCAACACAGAAATCTGTTCTGGCAGTTTAACAATTAACAACCTATTTGGGCTTTCAGTACCGGGTCCCAGCGGGAGTCCGACCCAATGGCATCCACAAGCGCCCCGGCGGAGGGAGCGGGGCTCGCGGAGAGTCTGTCGATGCACGGCAGCACGGAGAAGCTGAGCTCCTCCGCCGTCAATCGCATCCTGATGGAGTTCCTGATTTACTTTGGGAGAGCCGTCTTCTTCTTCTACCCCGTGTATCTGACAGGCTACATGGGCCTCAGTATCAGCTGGGTGCTGTTGTGCTTGGTGACGATCACTTGGTGGAAGAAAAACCGTCAGTGGAAAGACACCCGGATCGGAACAGCTATTGAATTTGTGGACAATGAAACACATGTGATCAACAAGGAGCTGAAAAGTGCTTTACAAATGGCATCGTGGGTATGTAACGTGTTGAGCAGACTTCTACTGTTTGTCATTGAGCAGCTTAACTGGGATAAAAGGAACACTGACAACACTATGCAGCCAAGTTGTGTAAAACAACAGCCTTAAACTGTAGTACATGTCACACTTACTGTTGCCTTGACAACTATGCACTTTATTTGCATGACATTTCATACTTGGGCTGAACCTCCCATACCCTCAGTGAAATGGGGTAAGGCAGCCAAATGTGCTCTCAATTTGCAGGAGGTTTCACCCGTCCACATTTGATTACACCACACCCACCCAGTGACTCATGGGAACCCAGAAGGGAGTAACATGGAGGAAGAGGAGGAATGTAACTTGTACAGTAGATGTGAAATCAGATCAGATTTTACTGGCAGGGGCCTATTGTGTATTGCAACTTGTTTTGTGAGTGAGACAGAGAGGTTTAATACATGCAGAAATGCATTTTTAGGTATGCATGCTTATGATTGGTGATGATTAACACTGACTTGATGATTAAGTTTTCCCTCAGCATTGTAGGCAGAACTCACTGGATGTTTATCTGGATAATGAGTGGACATGCTTATTTATTATAAGACGCAACAAAAATCACATCATCATCATTATCTTTTTTCAGTGAAAATGAAATGCAAAAATGACCATTACAACTGAATCTTGACTGAAATCACAATCGCATTATCTGTCCAAATAAATGCAATATGATTTTTTTCGTATATCGTTCAGCCCTACTTCTAACTAAACTGTCATGTTTTGTTTTTCAGGTCCATTTCCCTGATGTGGAGAAAGTTCACTGGGTTAACAAGGTAAGTTATCTCTGTTAAAAATAAAAAGCAGAGCCTATCTTTCAGTTTTCATGGATATAACTTTCCACCCCACATGGCCTCCATTTGAAAGCTTCCCTCGTACACTTTAACACATCACCGATATTGATTACATTTTTGTGACTGTGAGTTCCAACATCTGTGTCTCACTACCACTGTACCTCAGAAAATAGCATAGAAACAGTATGATGCGTAGTGCTTTTACATACTGTTTGATAACTTAAATTATAATTGCTGTTTGATGAAGGCGTGGAACCAGTCTGTTCTCACATGCTCTGTTCCGTCATGTGTTCAGGTGCTGGAGCAGGCCTGGCCTTTCTTTGGGATGTACATGGAAAAGCTCCTCAAAGAAAACATCCAGCCGGCTGTCAGGCTCTCCAGCCCCGCTCTCAAAATGTTCACTTTCACTAAAGTCCACTTTGGACACATCGTGAGTTGAAGTTTTTCTACTGTTTATATTTGTCCTCCATTACTCACCTTTACGCTCAGTGCATTATCAAAACCATTTAAATCCTCCTGTTTCCTTAATTCCAGCCTCTCAGGATCATGGGGATTAAAGCCTACACCGATGAAGTGGATCAGAAGGAGGTGGTTCTGGACATGAATATATGGTCGGTTGGAGACATTTCTCTCGTCAGAGCTGTCTTATCATTAGGTGTTAAACGTGTTTTGGTGAACAATAGAGTGGGTGTGCAGATTGTTTCCCCTTGCAGTCATTTAGCGCTCACCACCACTGTTCACTTTGCAGTTATGATGGTGATGTGGACATCGACGCTGAGGTGCAGGCGCCAATCGTAGCTGGTGTCAAAGGACTCAAAGTGAGCATCTAATTTTTCTGTTCTCTTGTTATTGTCACCACACTGTATGTGTTGACATCTCTTGTAAAAATTGTCCCAAATCTTCCAGTTCAAGGGGATGCTGAGGGTAATTTTGGAGCCCCTCATTGGTCAAGTGCCATTGGTGGGAGGAGTCACCTTTTTTTTCATTCGGCCCCCGGTGAGTACGCACAGATGTTTGCCATTGTCTTGTTGTTATTCATTATCAAAACGCTAAACTGTGTTTTTCAGACCCTTGAAATCAACTGGACTGGCATGACCAACCTGTTGGACAGTCCTGCCTTCAGGTTAGTTTCCACAGAAATCCCTGGACAGTCTTAATAGTCGCTTCAATCTTTTGCTGTTTAGTTATCATGTTGAAAAGCTCACTGGTCTCATCTGTGCATTTCCAGTTCGCTGTCTGAGGAGACCATCATAGACGTAATTTCCTCGCTCATGGTGTTGCCCAACCGCATGTGTTTTCCCCTCATAGACCAGGTCAAAGTGGACCAGATGAGGTTCCCACTACCTCGTGTATGTAAGACATGCTTTAGCATTTCCATGTTATGTAATCACCTTCATTTGTTTAACTTAAGTCACTTACATTATTAAATGTTTCAGGATAATAAAAAAAATCTTGATGCTATTTTGACCATTGCAGCTTTTTATAATACATTAGATAGATTTTGTATTTCATGTTTTTTTCGTGTGAGACAATGTTCTCAGTTTAAATCATGCTCTCCTCCTCTGCTCCTCAGGGTGTGGTGAGGGTCCACCTGCTGGAGGCCAGAGACCTGTTGGCTAAGGATACATACATGATGGGTTTGGTCAAAGGCAAATCAGACCCCTATGCGAAACTCAGAGTCGGCAACCGACATTTCAAAAGCAAGACCGTCAAAGAGAATTTGCATCCGAAATGGAATGAAGTGTATGAGGTAGTGTAACACTGACATACGGCAGCTGTCATGTGAAAACTCCGGTCATTGTACTATAGTTTTTTCAAATTTTCATGATTTTGTTTCAATAATTGGATTACTACTTTATTCAACCAATTTGGGGCATTTAAATTTTTTTTGTAAACCTCCTGGATAAGCTTAAAAATGCATGAGCGATATGATCAAGATTTTTTTCTTACCCATTAATCCTGCATTTACTCTGGTCTGAAAAACAACTAAACGACTGAAACACATTTCCTTATTTGTGAAAGGCAACGCGAAACACAAATACTTTCTGTCACAGATTGCACTGAAAATCACTGCAAGCCACTCATTGTTTGAAAGCTGAGGTTTTCCCCTATTTGTGACACTTTCCTGCAATTTCAAATATGATTCTCATCATCTAAGATCATGATTATTTTGTGTCATCTTCTAAAGCTTTGCTCTAAAAGACTTTTGGTAAACATCCACTTTTTCTTTATCTGTGTGCAGTTTGTCGTCCATGAGGCCCCGGGGCAAGAGTTAGAGGTGGAGCTATATGATGAGGACACAGATAAAGATGACTTCCTCGGAAGGTAAGACACTATCTAATAACAGGATTAATGCACTTTGAGTCACGTGTATTGTATTCACTACACCACATACCAGTCATGTAATTTTATCACTCATTGTTTCACATATTTGACTGTATTACCCTGAAGCACATATCTCACCATGACAATACATAACAAAACCCAAGGTAAAAAGGATGTCAAACATGTATTAATACCATTATTGGCTTGATTACTATTATTATTAGCCATTAAGAAGCAAATAATAAACATTAAACCACAAATATTCAGACTTAAGAGGGAAAAAAAAACCCATAAATCTTAGCAAAGCGACAGTGACCGTATGGCTCTGTTACTTAGCATGGTGGCTAAAATAATCTTTCCACTTAGAGTGTCTTACATATGAAGATGATGAAAAATTTCAAAGTATGTTTTCAGGCTGGATATGTGCTTACAACTGACCTCAGCTTTCTTGTGTCAGGTAGAGTCATCCTCGTCCAGCAATCTAATATAGGAACATTGTCTGTGTAATTTGTTGTCATTTAAAATCTTTAAATTTGTGAGTTTTCTGGGTGAAACAGTATAACAGGTATAAGGTTTTCAGTTGCTACCGTCATCATATTTCATTATGACACGTGGTCTTTCTGCATTAGGTATAACCTTGACTTTGGAGAGGTGAAGAGGGAGAAAGAGATGGATCAGGTGAGCTTTTATTTGATGTTGTGATTGCACTAAATAAGGTTAAGTGTATCTTTTTGCTCTATTGTGGTATTCACAAAACGATTTCAGCACTGCAGGATATTGCAGAGAACTGTTTCTTTCTGTTTTGATTCTTTACAAAATTTCTTGAAAACTTCCAGATTGGAAAAACCCCCCTCGATGCTAATGTTTTTATAACCATTTTGATGATGTGATGGCAAAGTCTTTATAACAGTGTCACGTTGATAAGTGAATCTGTCTTGCTGTTGTAGTGGTTTCCACTGGAAGGGGTCCAGAATGGAGAAGTTCATCTCAAGCTCCAGTGGTTTTCCCTTATGACTGACTCCAGTCTGCTGAGTCAGGTGCAGTAGCCCCAACGTTTGCATAAATCTTTATTCAACTTGACGGTCTCCTGGCCACCATTCTTAACTGTGGGCTGCTCCTATGTGTAACTGAGTTACCATCAGTTAGTCAGTTGTGTAAATTGTGTATCGCTCTCTGCCTTCACGCTCTCCCAGTCTGCAGATGGCCTTGCTTGTGCGATGCTTGCGGTGTATCTGGACAATGCCTCAAACCTACCAGTAAGTGGCTTCGAACAGGGACTGTTGCTGTTGAGAGGAGATGGTGCGACGTGGATAAACAAATTTGCTGATGTGTATTTCTGTGTTTGTCTCCAGAAAGACCACAAGGAGATCACTGAGCATCACAAACATGGGAAGCACTCAAAGGAAGCTCGGGTAAGATAAAAGATTTTAAACCTTAGAGTATTGTTACATAAAGGCCCACTGCACTCTCTCTCCCGCCCCGCATTCATGTGTAACAGTTGTTTGTTGTATTGTACTAAAGTGCAATACCTAATTTTTGCCCTTGAAAGACGGTTGAATGCTCTGCTGTCAAGAATAAACAGACATTGGTATAATGTTTATTTTCCATCTGCCAGAGGAACCTGAGAATAACATTTCATTATTCATAAATACATAATCAATATGAATGCACATTGAATTTTTCACCAGTCCACCACTGGTCTTCATAACCGGTTTTGAATTGGTGGTGATTTTCAACACTTTTCTTCTCCAAACTGTTCGTAAGATATATAGTCTGTCCCAGATTTAACACCAGCGTATGAAAACACTTAATCCATGGATCTTTGGTATGCAGAGGCCCAACCCCTCTTCCAACAGAACCTGTTCGTACAAAGGTTTTATCCCTGGACATTCTCCATATGGTGTGAAGAAGACTTCACTTGTATTCTCTTACATCTGCAGCATACCATATTCA
Organism: Seriola lalandi dorsalis; assembly: GCF_002814215.2. Classification (NCBI taxonomy): domain Eukaryota; kingdom Metazoa; phylum Chordata; class Actinopteri; order Carangiformes; family Carangidae; genus Seriola; species Seriola lalandi. The sequence goes on along the minus strand of NW_019525242.1, from coordinate 2,345,864 downwards.
GTTAACCCCTTTTTGAAAAATCTTTCTGTTGCAGAAAAAGCTGCACATGGCCTTATACTTAATGGGTTGTCAAATGCTTTTTACACATCTACCAGAAACCATATTCTTGAAAAATGTAGTATGTTTGAAAGATATAGCAACTTTATATTTTAATTGGTAGCTCATGTCAAAAGAGGATTGTGTGTTGGATTTAGAGTAAAGAAAATATGTGATAGAGAATATTTTACCAGTGTTGATTCTTTAAGTGTTGAATGAAGCAGTCAGGTAGCTTCTCTTTCACTTTACTGCCTAACAACTGAAGGTCCTTTTGTATCTTGATGTCAGATGAAAGCCTTAGTCACATCGGATACTTTCTGCTGGTGCTCAAGGTGTATTTGTCCCAGTTCGTAGCTGGTATTTCCCGTTTGTCTGGTGTATGTCTGACATTTTATGTGGGTGTGTTATTATCAGCTGGTGTTCATGTGGCTAGATTTCCTCTTTCAGCTGAGGCTTGTTCAGGGCGTGTTTTCCTGCTTATAGAAACATGCAGAGAAGAGCTGATTTGTAAGTGAATATTTTTGAGGTGAGGATGTTTTTTTGAGGCTCACTAAATAATCATTAAATCTCTGATTATTAGGCAGGTCTAGGTTTCATATTAATACTTTGAAAATATCAAAGCACTCAGTCCACAGAGAATTGCACACAGTCTGTGTTCAGAAACTGACCCTTAAAATGTGCCCGGAGGACTTCTGTAACTTTGTTATGTCACAACAAAGCAGTCACAGCTCAAGCCCCGCTTGACTGGACCTACCATCCAACCTTGCAGGATTTGGTTTCTCTGAGTGTTTCCATGCTATATTTTTATTCGATCGCTCAGAAAACAGCCAGCCATGAGAAGAGTGGCTCAGATCCCCTCTTCTGATTGGCTCACCGACCTGTTGTTACTAGAGCTCCAGAGAGAAGCCTGAGAGAGGAGAAGTAAAACTACACTGAGATGATTTATGGTTCTTAAAACCACAAATATATCTTCTTATGAATCAACACTTCAAATAAAACACAGGAAAAATGTAAAATATGGGACCTTTAAATCCCACCCATCTGGTAATTGAGGCAGTGCTAAACAAATTGTGAGAGCTATTTAAGGAAACTATTTGTTCCAGCCTGTTTAACAAACCTACCTCACTTCAAGGTATCCTAACTTGAACTGTGAATGGAAACCATTGTCTCTGAATGCCCTCTGCTGGCCACTGTGTCAAAATACACTCTCCAAAGTGTGACCACTGAGGTGTGAAAGAAAACGCTGAATTTCCTCATGCTTAGGTTTCATTATCCTGGAATGTTGAAATGACAGTCAGCCATGCCTGTGCTAGCTGTGCGTCATTCGAACCAGTAGCATTCAGTCGTAATGAAAGGTTGTGTAAACATCTGTTTTACACGTCCCAGATGGTGTGCTGTGTCTGCAGGGCATTAGGGTGTAGAATGCAGAACCTACCTGACCTGGAAGCCATCAGACTGCTTGCAGACAAACCAACAAAATTAACTTGTGTTACAGTTAATGTTAATATTAATGTTAATGAGTAAAAGCAGCATTTTAATGGCAGAATTGTGTCATATGGGAAACAAGCACCGCAGTTAGCTGAGATGTCATCAAGTAGTTGCAAATATATCGTTGATAATGGTGAGTCACTCTACCTATAAGTCCGGGTGCAAACTCATATCCCGTGCTGTTCCTGAGGTTTTCGGCTCACATGTTAAAGGCTAAGGGGCTGTTACACTTTAACTGCTCTTTATTTGATTGTGCAGAATAATCAGTTTACATTACATACCCTGATATACAATATAACCAAATCATTCAGACACACACAGTGTTTGATGATCCTAATTGATTGATCAGTCATAGACAAATTCTACCATCATTTTACACTTGATGGATATTCCTGACCCTGTATTCAAACTGCATCAGCATAACGATGAGTTACTTCACTTTTTAAAATCAGTCTTTGCTGCCACCACTGGGTGTTTAAACTCTGATATTAATGTATATGTTTTCCTCTCAGCCAAAGGAGATAGACATCACACCAACCACTTCTTTACCTTTGTCTCAAATTGTAAACTGCTTTTAATATTGACACTGACAGAAACGGGTCGATGAAGCAGTGGTAATAGTTTATCAGAATTTACACACACTGTCAAACTGATTTGTTTTCAGCTCACAAGGAAAACTGCCAGCCCCAACTCCTTTGTGGAATTTTCCATCGGTGAGGACGTTCAGAAAAGCAAGGTACTCTTTCCACTTTATCACGTTCAGCACTATTTTCCCTTTAATTCATTATGTCACTGACAGACTGAAATGCTTTACTCTTACTTGACATGTCTGTGGTGCAAAAATGTGTCACAACACAGTAGTTAACACAACAGTTGTTTGTCTAGCTGCAGCAAAAACAACTGACTGTCTTCTTCCCACAGGTTGCGTATGCATCCAAAGACCCGGTGTGGGAGGAGGGCTTCACCTTTTTTGTGCATAATGTTAAAACACAGGAGTTAAGAGTTCAGGTTAGTAATATAATGTTGCACACGACATACAGGTGATTTCTAAGTATCTCCAGTGTGTCTTAAAACATTGTAAAACACTTGTCATATATTAATCTCCCACTTAAAACGTAATAATCACTTGAAAATCTTTCAGATCTGAGCTGAAGAAAATAGGTGTGAAAGCCACAGTATATATGTAGCTGGACAGTCAGACCCCAAGACAGTGTATCAGTATGATCATAAGTAGAGTTGTTCTGATACCGATACTAATATCGGAAATATCTCCGATACCGGCTTGAATACAGTATCTAGTATCGGCGAGTATGCAAGTCTATGAACCAATCCGATACCACAAATTTATTAATACATATAGAACTTTACAGTTCACACTTGGACAGGAGTTTTCTTGGAAATCAATTCTTCTTCTCTGCTCTAAAACACAGGAAGTTGCACTGTGCAGCCACTGGCCACTGCTGTTTTAGAGTGGTGAAGAATTGATATCTGGTAAATAGCTATCATTAACATTAGCCATTAGCAAAATCTCAGCCATATGTTACATTTTAGGTTAGTTATACAGCTGGTTATTATTTTTGATGCAATGGTGTCGGATCACTGCTCGGTATCGGCCGATTTTTTTATCTCTCTGTTCATGTGGCTCAGGTCAAAGAGCAGGAGAAGAAGACTTCACTTGGCTCTCTAAACTTGCCCCTGGATCGCCTCCTCAACACCTCCAACATGACACTGGACCAGCGCTTCCAGCTGGAGCGCTCAGGAGCAAACAGCCAGATCAAACTGAAGGCCACTCTCAGGGTGGGTACATAAAAATTCACTTTATGCAAAACATACTATACCAAAACAACATTCAGCTATTGGCGCTTAATGAGAACTTGCAAGTGAGCACTACTATTCATGATTTTACATTACCCATGTCCTCAATTCTATGATAGATTCTTGCTTTGGAAAAGCCTCCACCCAAGATTATCCTCAATCCTCCACAAGCCAAACAACAAAAACCACAGACCAACCAAGGAAGTAATGGCTCTGTATCCAATCCCTCCGTCGCTACATCCTCCTCTCAAGCACTTTCCTCCAACAATACCCCCGCTACCCAAGCTTCATCTCCAACGTGGGCAGCTGATTCCCAGAATGGCTCTAATAATGATTATTTAGCTCACCGCCGGGGTTCCTTCCTGGCTTCTGAAACCCGGCAGTCGTCTCCTTCCACATCCCACATGCGTCGGTACGACTCCCACAGCCTGCTGTCGGATAACTCCATTGCTTCGTCACGTTTTGACCTCTCAGAGGGAGCCTCGTATCCAGAGTGAGTCTAGAGCTTGGTTTTGTATGTGTCCACACGTCTTTTTCAGACCTGCAGTCTGCTGACTTCTCAATTTTCTCCAGTCATTAACTCTGTGTGTTTCAGAAACCTTAAAAAAATGAATAAAAGTATGATTTGAAGAAATGTTTTTTTAATCAATACAGGGCTATTAGGAAACATCAGGGTTCATTTGGGGAGATCCACCTGACTGTACGTTACGCCAACCTGAGGAACAAACTCATCATTCTGGTTAATGCCTGCAGGTACAGTAAAGGTTTCTGACATAACTTCACCTGCCCCCAAGGTGCAGCGCTTGCAGTATACAGAAGAACTTTATTATTAGATCGACACATTTCAGCTTGTAGCCTTCATCAAGGTAATCAAGCCAAAAAGCGTTGGTCTAATAACAAAGTTCCTCTGTATACTGCAAGCATTGCTGGAGTTTTGATCTCTAATGCTTACACCAGAAAAAACAAATAATAAATTGCTGTATTTGAAAATTACTTTCCTTCATTGGGTGAAAGTGAAATTCATATGGCTGAGCTGTGTGCAAACCCAGCTATGATAGCTCATTGTGTGTACCTGTTGCCTACAGGAACTTATTCCCCTGCAGTGACAATGGTACAGACGCTTATGTCCGCCTGTATTTGCTCCCTGACCAAACCTGGAGACACCGCAAGAGGACACAAGTTAAGAGGAGAACAACAAATCCCGTCTTCAATGACAAGTAAACTCTGTTCTGATTACCAATGTCATGTAGATACTGTGTAGTAAAAGCTCAGACGTCGAGAGTAAACTCTACCCTCTTTCAACACAGGTTTGAGTTTGATGTGTCATTTGAGGAGGCGCAAACAAGGAAGTTGGATGTGGCAGTGAAAAACAACAAAATGTTCCTCACACGGGAGAGAAAGGACATTGGCATGGTAGTTAATGCTACAATGACATTGTTATCGATGAGACAAATACACAGCCGCTGCATCTCCAGATTCGTTATGGTTCAATGTTGTCGATGTTTTCATTTCATACATAAGTTGCTGAACCAGTGTCCTGACTGCTATGGCTGTCACATTTTTTTGCAGTTTGCAGCTCAGTCTGAATATTTGACTGAATTTTCAACCTCTGCTTCTGTCCTCAGGTGATGATAGATCTTTCAGCGATGGATCTGGCCAAAGGCTCCACAGAATGGTATGGTCAATAGTTTTCTACTTTGCCATGATTTGGATGATACAGTAGATACACAGTTAATATTTCTGCTCAGAATGGGACACAACATTGAGTTTCATGTTCATCAGTACTAAGCTGAACTATGCTGAATTGCAATATTAGTGCTTCCTTCCAGAACTGTATAGATTTTCTTGCTGTCATTACTTTGTTCAGGAAAGGCAATCCCATCTAACCAGCTTCTTTGAGGAAGGAGTTTTACTTTTTGGGAAGTAGGCTTACTTGCTTTCTTGCCAGGGAGTGAAATGAAAGGATTAATACCACTCTCATGTCTGTACAGTAAATATGAAGCTACTGTGCGCAAGCTACGATAATCTTAACCAGCAAGCAGCTGGAGCTGTGCACAGGTAACAAGATCCGGCTTACCACACAGCTAAAGATCATGAATTAACACATTGATTTATCCTCTTTGTCTAATCCGTACAAAAACCTTAAAGTAAAACCAACACTTTTATGAATGGGGTTATGTAATGGACTATTTCTTTGCCAGGAGCAATAACTTATTAGTCTTGTGGTTTCCCCATTTCCAGACTGTGTGATAAGCTAAGCCAACTAGCTGCTAGCTCCAGCTTCATATTAGCTGCAAATTAGCTTCATATTTAGACATAAGATTGTTATCAATCTGCTCATTGAATGCTCAGCATGAAGCAAAGAGGTATATTTCCCAAAATGTTATATTGAACAAATGAAATAACTGACAATCACTCTTTGGTTGGAGAGCAAAGGTCCTCTGTTCAATAGTAAAGATGTATAGAAATTTATGTAAGGAAACAAATGATTCAAGTAAAATTATATGAATATTTCACATCTCTTTCCTCTTAAGGTATGAGCTCACTCTGCCTGGGCTGAAGAAATCCAGCTAGTAGGTGGAATTATAATGAGCAGCACTTCAGCCACTGCAAGGCAAAATGCAGGGCTGACAAGAAAATTGCATATTTATTTGTATTACTTATGATCTCTGGTCAGATTTTGTTTTTTCCAAATGCAGCACTAAACTCATCTCAGATACTGGACGTGCATCGTATTTATATGTCAAAGTGTGTATGGTCACAGGCACATACTGTATTCCAAACCCCAGTCCAACTTAAGCTGGGCATAAAGGATTTGTTTGCATTTCGTCTCACTTACAGATATCCCACATGATTTAATAAAATATTCAGATTAGAATATACTGTTCTAAATTATCTGGAGCAGAGCAGACAAACAGTTATAAATAAGACTTTCAAACATGCTTTGGTATCCCAGATAATGTTAGCATAAGCATTTGTAAGTATTAGTTGGATTGATGGGTAGAAACCAAATTATTCTGAAAAATAATGCTATTACTAAGCATTTTTTCCACACACACAAAAAATATGTAATTCACCAGAAAATGTTTGTATTTGTACTTTATTGATAAACAAGGTGATGTCTTTACTTTGGATATTTTTTGTGAGAGGTTTGGTTTTTAACTTGATCTAAGCCAAATTTATCCTTCTGTATTTTCATGTAAATAGCTGTATTTACAGTTTTATGTAATATATTAAGGGAAATAAAGTAAAAAACAAATAAAAACAAACAAACAAACAAACAAACAGGTGTGTTTGTTTCATCAGTTCACAAGAGTCATTGCATCGCTTTAATACACACTGATACCCACATAGTCACAGCTGGAAGGTGTGGTGTGTGGGCAGTTCTGCTGGAACAGTCCTTGCTCAAGTGCACCTTGGCCACAGTTACTAAAGGAAGTAATGAATACATCTTTTAAACCACCTGGTCTTTAAGTGATCTTCTGTTTTCTTTATTTAAAATACACTCCCTCAACTTTTATGAGTGGTTTTCAGAAAAAAAAATACATTATAGAACTTGATAAACAAGTTTGTATATCCCTGTGTAAACTATCTGTACAGTCTTTGGTCTTGATTAATCCTGAGCTGCTTTATCTGTTATCTATTTTAAATTATTGGGTAGCTGGAAAATATATGAAACCTTTCCAATTCTGGTGTTTTTGAATTGACTGTTTAAATTGACTGTAAAGGTTTTTTCAGCTAACATTTTTATTGCAAGTTTAAATACCTTAAAGCAAATAAATGTTGGATTTTTCAGTGTGAATATGAGCATAATCGGTTGTTACCAGTTCATACAATCTATACGATTTTCCTGTCTGTATGTGTAAGCCCTGGGATATATATTGTATATGGATGTGCCCTGCCTTTCACCCAGTTAGTTGCTTGGCTTCAGCCCTTGTTAGCCCCACAGTCCTGGCCCCAGCCTGAGGGGAGATGGACTTGGATATTCAGCTCAAAGGAGAACTGTGGACTTTAACTTTAGCGAATGTTGGAAACTGCCTCGGGCCTCCAACTCATAGGGTCCCAAATAGTTGTATCTATACTGTGATGTTTTGGTATAAAACATCAAATGATGTTCCTACATATATACTCAATATTTACAAAATGCCTTCACTTGTTTCTATTACCAGTAGTGGCATACACTAGATGGATGGACTATTCCATCATTTGGCTACACACATCTAAACATCCCTGTTGCTAAAGTCAAACTACAGTATCCAGACTCCAGGTATTCTACACAAGTAGAATACCTGATGCTGATGCAGAGTTATCACAGTGGACATTTTAAAAATAAAACATATGGGAGACACAGGAAAACTCACTCCCAGCAGTAACCACCATTTGAAATTGAGTAGTTCTTAGTATTGGCTGAATAAAGATAAATAGACTGTTTCAGAAGGTTTCACAAATCTGAAACGGTGTCTTAAAGACTCTGGACCTGGTCTGATGTGGTCTACATGTGGAAAAAGCAGTGAAATCTCCTTTTTGTGTGTTCACAACTAAAATAAAGGCCTCACAAATCTGAAACTGTGATAAAGAGTCTTTATCTTTAGCGTTAAGGCTTAATTCAAAATGTCTAATACCCTTTCGCGACAGGTACATAAGTAAAGTTAAAACACAAGTTTCCCTTAACTTTCCCTTTAACTGCCGAATCGAACCAATAAGGTCAAAGCTAGCTTTTGCGTCATCAACTCCTGCTGGGGCTAAGGGGTTCACGAGTTCACCATTGCTTACGTAGCAACGGCCCTAGCAACGGCACAAGCTTACGTTAGCTTATGATAACTTTGCACAAGTACCAGCATGAATTCAGCTAGGGACAACACAATTTCCGACAGTGTAGCATTCTTACCACAAAACCGACCACAGGTAAGTTTAGCAAACACTCCAACTGATGTTGGAAAATATCACTTGGTGTTTTAAAGCTTTTAATTCACTACCTGCCACTTAACTGCCTGTCACACCCAGCTAACGTTTTTCAGTTATCGTGCAGTCGACACTTGACAATAAAATAACAAAACTATTAGTGTTTTACCAGCCATGTTCTAGGTTGTTAGGTTGTATGCTTATTTTAATCCACACACATCTAACCGGTCTGCGAAACCAGCACCAAACGAATGTCCATTGTCCAGGTCCATAGAAAACAACCGTGGATGGAAACCAAACCTTCATTTTCGCTGCATCCCCCACAACCTCAAGGAACTGAAGAGGATGTGAAAAGTGGGTTCAAACATCAGAGTTATGATCACATGTAGTATTTTAAGATCCTGCTGTAATTTGTAAGAGGTATTTATGGAAATTCTGTGGTTGTGGTTATAGGAGATCTGCTGAGTGGAGTGACAGACTGTAGACCAAGTAAAAGTTATGGCAGAAGCCAGACCCTTTTCCAGAACAGAAAGGCAGTGCAGATCCCTGGGGCCTTCAAACACTGCAGCAGTACCCGCACAAAACTCATTCAAAAGCCCAAGAATCTCCGTGAAATGCTGGTTAAATTCATATGGTTAGTTGCACCATCCTATATAGTCATTTTATGTATTTATTCATCTCTACATCACTGTTTCCCCTATATGGTCTGGACTCTAACTAACTAACTAACTAAATAACTAAGCACTTAAGTAAAATGTGATAGTGAAATTTGTTTCTTATGATAAAGCATTTGGTCAAATCCTTTTTAATCTCAGTTTTGTACTGTAAACCATAGCTAAGACTAAATAACTGCTGCATTACACTGCCCAGGATGCTGTACTGTGTATATCAATGAGGAGGCACTTGACTCCCATTTAATAAATTTTTCTATTTTTATTTAGTCAACAGGAGGAGGAGGATGGCAGCAGTCCACAATGTGGCTCTCCCAAATCTACAACACAGAGTGACAGTGAAATGGTGAAATGCAGCACGCACTTGATGAGTATATATATATATATATATATATATATATATATATATATATATATATATATATGTATGTTATATTATAGGCCCTCTTTTGTTGTGCACATGCCCATGATGAAGACATTGTGCTCATCATTCTTTGACATAATCCTTTCAAGACACTTGATATGGTAGCCTTTGTCGCTGTTTTGTTTTGTTGGTCTTAGTGGTTGCAGTTGCTAGGTACAGTGTGTTTTCTCTGTGTTCTATCTTTTTTCTTCACTTAGAATTATGTATAATTGATAGCTTTTAATGATATTTATATAATGAACTTTTACAATTTTTAACTGTACTAACGCCAAGCAATAAAACTATCATAGTTTTTTTCATTTTGGCATTTTAATGTGTAGTGGGTTACACTTGACACATAAATCAGTGAAAACTCAGTGAAAATGTTTAGCTCAAGTACACATCTTGGTAAATGTAGTTAGCATTGGCCATTAGAAAATGAATATTTACACACTGAATCATATGTACCACATAAATTTAAGCTTAATCTCAATGATGTCCTGTCACAAAAAAAAAATCATGTCAGACATTGTTTAAAAAGTCCCTACGGTTACTGAAAATGGTTTATAATATTCTTCCCATCAGAGATACAACTACTACATCCAGAAAGGGATAGACCTGGAGAATGTGTCTCCTCTGGAGGACTCTTGGCTGGAGAACATTCTGAACATGGTGCCATGCCACCTGAAGAGCCTGTACACACCATTGGAGCTGCTGGTCGATGAGATCAAGGAGGACTACGCGCTCAGCGTCAAGACAGCAATCAGTATTTATTTTATTCAACCCAAAATCTTTGGTGACTGGATAATTTGCAAATCAAAAGAATGTTGTAAGAAAAAATGTTTGTTTTAATATATTTTGTTTGTGATTTCAGTTAAATTTACATTCAGAGATTCAAGAGAAAGTGAAAAGGACAAAGTAAAAGATCTGCCCCCTCACAGACTTGAGTAAGTCAGCAGGATGTGATGGAGAATGTTGCATGTTTATCAGAAGTATATGGTGCCTCTACCTAAGCGTACTGTGTAGCATGGCTGTCATGACCAGGCCATACGGGCATTCCTTGTTTCCCTTGTACAAGGAAAACCTAGGTTTTAATAAGCAGTGACTGGAAGTCTATAGAATGATGAATCATATATTTTGGCAGAGTAAAAAAAGTTTGTTCTTCTCAGTCCCTCTGTTTCCCATCTTTCACTGTCAGACTGGAGGTATTGCCAAAACCATGGAACAAAGCCTTTGTTCAGGCACAAAAGAGGATGAGAGATAAGCTTCATACTATCAACCCAACTATGCAGCAAGTGCTGTACCTTTGGCATGTCTCTTATAAGTAAGTATGCTGGGTATATTTTTTTTACTGCAGTTAAAACTCCATCCAATCTTAATTTCATTAAGTTTACTATGTTAACTAGAATAAAACTGAGTTTGACCAACTTTAGTCAAGTTAGCCTTTTAAAATATTGCAAACTGCAAGTAAATGCTGCTGTTTAATGGCATGGACAGAGACAGATCTTTAAGAACCATAACAAAGTGTTCAGTAGAAGAAAAATTGTGTTAGATTGATCATTTAAGATGTTTTCATACTTTCAGGTTTGTGGCACCAAAATATTATCTCATGTTGCCAATGCATGAAAACACTGTATGATTGCCATTATATTACGATCATCTTACCCTCTCGAATTACCTCCTTGCAGAAATGTCCGTCTGATAGATGTACAGGATTTCTATAGCAGAGAGGAGTCCGTGGAGCTGTCTGTGTTTCAGCAAATTGTCACCAGACATGTTGATAATGCCAGAGAAATCCTCCTCAGAGAGTGAGTCCACATTATAATTTATCACCAAGATGCCTGTTCTCAGTTAAATAACCATTAGAATCAAAATTGCTTGTCTTTGTGAATTTGATGTACAGATGTGATGAATCTGCATTGAATAAAAATCTGAAGTACTTTTAAATACGAAAATTATATATTACATTATATTTCTACTACTCAGGACTTTAAGTTGTAAACAAAAACATTTTTAAGTTGCCATCAGTAAAATATGGCTCTTTAACAATAACATTGTTTGTATCCATAGGAAGCCATTACATCAGCAAATATAGAACATGGGCTGTGTCTGAAATCACTCACTATTCCCTATATAGTCCACTATATAGTGAGTTCACCATTTTGTTGTGCATTCCAAATATATAGTGAGAATTATTATACTCTATATATGAACTCATAGTATCCCACAATACATTGTGAAAAGCAATGTACAACCGATGGTTTTAACAAAGCAATATATACTGCCATGCATTGTGTTTGTGCTGAAACAAAGAAAAACGCTGCAGAGAAAATGACCTGAGTAATGTCCCGAAGTGTTTTTTCTTTTTGCAGTGAGCTAGTCCTCTACGTAGGACTACCTAGATAGTGAGTAAGGAGCAGTGAATGGTTGAATGATTCCAGACACAACCATGTTCTCTTCCACAACCCCATATTTTAGTGCTTACAAATTTCCTGCATATCAGTACTCCATAATGTTAAACCTGACCTTGTCTATCACCACAGTATTAATTATATCTACACAATGTAATGAAATTGTACGCGTTACACATTACATTTGTCTATTTATTCCTGGATGAATTGACAAATGAATAGCAAGACAAGGTACAAAGATGAGTGTAAAATGTTACGAAATTAGCTTTTATTGTGTTGCTTCAGGAAAGACATTAGCACGTGTCTTACCTTAGCGACATTGTAAATAGTTTACCTCGCCAGCAAATAACTGAAACTCTGCATCAGCATAGAAGTTTTAATTTAAGTTCCCTTCACCTGTGACATTGGGGCCATCCTTGCATTAACACAAAGCTCGACTGGCTCTGCCCCTTTAGAAAGTATGTGATCAGCAGCTATTGAGGTAACAAGAGTTCAATCCAGTAGATGAAATACAATATATGTCTGACATCTGCATGTTTAGTTTGGGTATTGAGTACATATTAACATATTCCTTGAATCTTAAAAGTTTAGATTTTTTTTCTATTTTCTACACCAGTTGGATTCCTAACGTGCAAAACATTTACTACCACGGGTGCAGACGCAAGCTGGTTCCTGCCTGCAGCAACATGGCCAAACTATTATCTTTCTTCAATTGTGCAGCTGCACTGATGACCTTCCAGCTGCAGAGCCTTGCAATAGACTCAATGAGGGACTATACAAACCTAATTTCCCAAGACCTGGTAAGAAAAAACATAAAAAATTCAGGCCAGTACAGTATATTTCAGAAGAGTTGTACAGACTACAGACTGGGAAAAACTGATATCAATGAAGTCTAGCTTTTGACTTAGAAGAACAGGTGGACACTTTTAACGTTGATTTCTTTCTTTTTCCTTGGTTTGCTCTCCCCCATCGTAGCGATCAGAGCAAGCCTATGAGCACCCAGGCTTTGTACTGCATCTGATCCTGGATGACAGGGAGATCAAGTTTGAGCCTGACTTCAAACTGTATGAGGAGGCCCTCATTAATGTCTATGAGTTCATGCTCAGGTCTATCAGCATGGTACCTCGTGTGGAGACCAAACTGTACTCTGAGTGGGTAAGAAGAAATGTGTCTGTGTGTGTGTGGTATTTACGAAAAACACACTGTATTATCTTTCCCATGAAGTGAATGAGAAAGACACAAAAGGGGCATTTTGCTCCTCAGTAATTATATAGCCTAGTGTTAATGCTCTAAAGTTTTGTAGTGGTTGCTAAGTTTTCCATGCCGTTATACTATTTGGACGACCTATTCTGTATTTTTAAAATTATAGTTACTAATCATGGCATTGCATCCATTGTTTACTTGTACCACTGAACCAAAAACGTTGGTTATCTGCATGGATGTAAACCCTACTTCATATGTTCTTAGCCAGGCTCCCAGTTTGGGAGCCTCCTGAAGCCCATCATCCTGCCAGAGATACTTGAGGCCCAGCAGGAGGAGGTGCGCAGGGTGTTCTGGGCTGAGTGTGTTAAGCCTAAGGAGTATGTCTATGAGTATGATAAATACGCCTCGCTGGTATCCAGGCGGGCAGAGGAGGATGTGGAGCAGTTCCTCAGTGAGCAGCACTCCTTCCAGGAAATCATGGTAGAGGTGGTACACTACCAGCAGCTTGCTGACCAGATCCAGTACACATCATGCAAGGTACTTCATCAGCACCAAAAACTACTATTCAATTGTCCATAACTAATATATGACATTCATGTTTTAGACAGGCACCTGCTGTTGCTACAACTTGGTCACCCTTGTATAAAAGACAGGTCTGGTATAAGGAAATTTCAACAAAATCAGGCAACTTAACATTTAGTTGATTTTGAGCATTTAATGTGTAGATAGCTGATGTTTCTTGACTCTCTAAGTCCAGTGATAGCTATTATTCACCATACAACACTACTTATAAATCCTGAAAAAAGAAGCAAATTTAAAATCTCAAATGGAACAATCTTTAAATCGTAATGAATGCCTACAACTGACTATGTTTATTTCAAAATGTGTTCTATTATAAATGATATTTATTGTGTTACTGACCTACACTGCTGGGTTTAGGTGGTACGTCTCGGCATGTTTGAAGTCCAGTCCCATAAACTCATCCAATCTCTCGTCAAGCTTGCTCAGGACCTACAGCAGAGACTGATTACACGCATGCTACAGAACCATCAGGAACTCAACAAGAAGTCAGTTGGTTCATTGTTTTCACTTTTTTATTCATAGCATCGTAGCAGGAGAATGTTCTCACCATATCCATGAAGACATTGTAAAATGCAGTTGAATCAAATAATCATTTTACAAAAATCAATTTTCTATTTGACACATAAAACTGCAATGTGTGTAAAGCATCAACCAGTATCAGAGATAGAGAGAGTTCAGACCTTAGTTGGCCACTAACACTAAGGCTCATTCAAGAACCACTCATATGAACAGATTCGTACTTATGTGGCATGTGCAAGTGATTTAAGAGAATTTGTGACACTCACCGATTCTCCCACACTTAAATACAATTTTCAAAATTCGAACAAAATTCACAAATAGTTCCGACCTGTCAAACAAGTTATGAACAGATAGATTCTTCACAGGGGGAAAATACACTAATTTTACTTAAGACTTATACTGGTTTAATCTGAATGAATCTACAAGAAGATTTTAATATTTTGATTGGAATAAATTATCACAGCAACTCATGCATTTCAATAATAGAAAATTCTCTCACTCCAACAGCTGTCTCAGGGTCTTTACAGAGGTTGCTGTACAACAATCTTTCACAGTACAGTGCTTTTCCGATGACATGTCATTGTTTTGGATCCTTTAATATGACTGCAGACTTGCTGATTTCTGACGGCAAACTTGAATTTCCATTGTGTGGACATTTTTTTCTCTGACTTTTTTTGAATGAACCTTTCCCACAAACAAATTGTAACAGGCAGGGGTGTTGATTATGATCATGATAAAATCTCACAAACATGCACCTCCTCATGAACAGATGGTATTCATCAGTCTGAAAGGAGTGATTTACATTTTTGCAGTGAAAACTGTTTGGTGAATCCAACTTGGAACACTTATACTAACAAGCCTCACAGAATTCTCAACACAATTTTAGTACAATATGAATACCAAAATATTCTTGCATGAGGTCCAAATTGCTGGTCACAGGGGGTGTATGGTAGAACCCTTTTTGGTTACAGATCCAGAGTTAGCTGCTCTTGCCCAGTGGTGCTTCTTAGCTCCAAGCTGTGCCATAATAGGATTGTAAGTCTGTGAAACCCTTCATGTATGTCACTGAATTAATTCTCTCCCTCTTACAGGCTCTGTAATGAATTTGAGAAGATTGCAGAGAAGGCACTGAGCACCCCACCTGACACACAGACACTAATGGAGCTTAAGGTAACTACCCCATATTCTTGTCACAAAAACCCAGCTTGGTGCAGTGTGCTATGTACAGTTGTCTCTCACACCTCGTCAGCAAAGCAGTTGGGGCTGGCATTTCACATTAAAAACCCAGTCAGTAATTATTGATTAAATTTAGCATTTTTGGTCTTTTCTTTTGGTGAAGGCTGCTTTTTGTTAAAGGCTGTTGGACTAACATAAACCTTACGATAACGAAAACGTAGAATATTTTTAATTCTAGGCTTTCTTTCTTTTCACTTTGTTTTTCATTATAAAATATTCTTGTAGTGTAAATAAAATACTACACAACTTTGTGTTGTTACCCTGTGCCCCTATTCAGGCCTACATGAACAAGGTGGAGACCACAGAGCTGCCTATGTTGGAGCAAAGATTGGCAGACTCCAACACACAGTTGTGTTTCCTGATGGACTTTGTCACTCTCTCACCAATGGACATGAAGCTCAACACAGAGACCATCCAGTGGGTTAAGCGCATGCCATCCATCTTTAAAGAACACCAACAGATCATTACTGAAAAAACAGAGCAATATCAGAGTGGCCTCAAGGTCTGTGTTTCTTTATCTGTCAGTCTATAATTGTCTATTGAATTACTTTTTAACAGAATCTGGATAAATTTGCATCCAACTGTAGAACTGTCCAATTAGATAGATAATGACAGGTTAAAGTGAAAAAAAGTTCCTTGCTAGAAAACAAAGTGTGTGTTTCTGTATGTACACTCATTCCAGTTGTGCCGAGAGCACTTTGTGGAAGAATTGGACAGCTATGGTGTACAGCTGGTGGAGTTTACCACCTTCGGAGAGCTGACGGATCTCAGCAAGTACTTGAAGAAAGCACAGGCCCTCAATGCTAAACTTGAGTTTGCCATGGAAAAGGTACATCAGGACTTTATTGCACAAAAATATATCATTTTATATACTGGAATTAAGTGTAATTATAATGGTTTTCAAATCATTATATATCATCTAACATATTATAGCATAAAGTGTATTTGTTTTTAAGATCCCCCTCTTGTATTGTGTGATTCAAAGAGTATCATCTTTGATTTTATTTTACATTCATTGTACAGTGTATTGCATTGAATTGCAGTATGTGTGTTTAAATATTTAACCTCTAGAGGGCAGCATTAGCTATAATAATAATTCAGTCACAACAGCTGTAATAGGCTTCATCAGGTGTTTGTCATCCATTCACTGACACATATTTACCCATCCATCTATCTTTGTATGTCTTTGTTTATTTCTTTTCTCCTTCCATCCTTCCTTCTCTTCCAACCCTTCTACCATTATGGAAAGATGAATGATTTCAACCTAGAGGAGGAGGCCTACGGCTGGCCTGTTTCCCAGTACCCAGAGCGTAAGAAGATCCAGGACAAGCTCACACCTTTTCTGCGCCTCTATGAGACAGCCACTGATTTCCTAAACCAGTACGAGCAGTGGCTCCATGGGCCGCTCTCTGGTGTGAACCCAGATAAGGTACTAGCAGTGGAAAATAATGACTTTATATTGCCTACACATCAAAAATTGGAGAGTTTAGAATCATAGAATGAAGTTCAGTAGAGCTCTGACTTTCACTATATGAACATGAAAAGACTTGACATTGACATCCTTTATCTTTATTACAGCTCCAGCACTGTAGAATGCCATCATACAGTCCCTGAACTGTATGTATTAGGATGTTGTGGGATTACTAGGGAAACAGAAATCTGATTTGTAGTTGTGCCAATGATTATTATCCTATCGTGTTTGTTGTTTGAAGTCAGGGTACTGGATATAATAGATAACTTTATAGTTATTTACATGGCCATTCATGCAGTCACTGGAAAGACCTGACAGATTACAGAAATACAAAAAATATGTTGGAAAACTATAAGTTATCCTGCTAAAGTTGTTACTGTGCAACAAACTAAGTTTAATTAGGCTGCCACTGAACTGTAATATGAATGGTCATGTTATAGGAATAGCATGTCTCAGCACTGTGACAGCCTGGAACAGTGTAAGCCCTTTTGAGGCAGTTTATGAAGAAAACTGAGTGTGGAAAGGCTGCTACCGTCCACTTTTCACACTTTTCAGATAATTCCACAAAGTTATGATATGTTGGAAGGGTGCAGGTTGGATGTATGATATTTTTGCTCTTTTTGTGATATAAGTGGTGCTCGAGCTCTGCGCCACGAGTGATGCATTATTAGGTCCTCTAACCAGTGAGTGACTGAGTACTGTCAACGTATGTAAGGAACAGTGAACCTGTTCTGCAGTAAAAACATTCCATTAGAGCTAGTGCCCTCATGGTGGGTGTGTGTTCCCATAGATCAACTGTGATTGCCAGCGGTGACAGAGGAATGTGAAAACAAGGCTTTGAAATGTTTGTTTGCTGTATTCTTTGGATGCTTTGAAAGCTCTCTCCCTCTTCCTTTAAACTGTTAATATGTAAAGACCTTCAGAAGTTCAGCTTTCATTAACAGCAACAATTCAGGATTTTAAAAGCTGCTTCGCTCACACACACACACACACACACACACACACACACACACACACACACACACACACACACACACACACACAAATGCCTACACACAAATTTATGGATAGCTTTTCTCCTTTGCTGTGTCCATATAACATTTGTGTGAAATGTTGTATCTCTTGTTGGATTTAGAGATGTGTAAATCTCTATGTCTATGTTTCTGAATATATCAATATGTTAAAGCAAGACAACTCTCTTTTTTATGACAGCCATTTTGTCTTCTCAAAGCATAAAAACCACAAGACAAGATATGAAAACACAAAGTGATATAAAGTCAGAGACCACTTCCCTCTTACTTAAATGGGAAAGTGGTATTTATATCCACGGCAAAAGTCTGCCCAAAAGTCTGAAACCATTTTCCCATTCAAGTGAATAGGAAAGTGGTGTTGTGTGTGTGTGTGTGTGTGTTTGTGTGTGTGTGTGTGTGTGTGTGTGTGTGTG
>NW_019525242.1:2319960-2327641 GCF_002814215.2 Seriola lalandi dorsalis | reverse complement strand
TATATATATATTGTATATATGCATGCTGCTCTAGTTCGTTACAGTTTCTTTATTATACAAAACCCCACCCATGTAGGTAGAAGGGGATGTTGGCAACTACTGGCGCACACTATACAAGCTGGAGAAAGGCTTCTCTGAAATTCCCAAAGCCCTGAACATAGCCACCACTGTGAAGGCTAAGGTGGAGGACTTCAAGGAGCACATTCCTATGGTGCAGGTATGACCCAAACAGAATACTTTATTATCTACAGAAGTCAAAATAACATTGATTTTAATAAATCTTAGTTTAAACTGATATATCGTTCTACTAGAAATCCTTGTACTACTCTTGCGTTCTTCATAGGTATTGTGCAACCCAGGCCTGCGTGACCGCCACTGGGATACCATGTCTGAAATGGCTGGCATCTCCCTAGGGCCACCTGATGACCAGGCATGTGTGGCAAACTTCCTATCTATGCACCTGGAACAGCACCTGAGCAGCTTTGAAGGTATCAGTGAGGCGGCCAGCAAGGAGTACTCCCTGGAGAAGGCCATGGAGAAAATGGCCAGTGAATGGGGTGACATTGAGTTCAGCCTCCTGGTGTATCGAGAGACAGGCACCTCCATCCTGTCATCTGTGGATGATGTCCAGATGCTGTTGGATGATCATATTGTGAAGACACAAACTATGAGGGGCTCACCCTTCATTAAGCCTTTTGAGGTGGAAATACGGTAAGAAATAACAAGGTTTGCTTAAAAATCATTTTGCTTTGCTTGTTTGGAAAAGCAACTAATATTATAAACTAAGTACATAGGAAAAAATTCTATAAACTCGCTGTTGAGCTACATTCAATACATAGACATTAAAGGTCTAACAAACAGAGAGATGTATATTCATAGATTCTGAAACTGACTGCTGAACAAAAACTCCACAACATGTGGATTAATTAATGTACCTACTTACCCACAACCATGCCACCAGAGATCAGAGGACCTTAAATTGTTTGGAGAGAGTAATAAAAGGTCTATGTTAAAGTTTTAATTTGATACATCTGATTCTTACTGATTTAGATATTGCTAAAATCCTTCAATATTCTGCCCCACTCTGCAGAGGTGAGTGAGTCTTTCTCCCATGGCATCTGAGCTGGAGCTTTTAAATTTGTAGAACAAAAACCTCTTTCTGAAGACCCAATTTGTTTGTCTGTCCCAGAATTGTACTTTTCTGCGCAAAACTTAAAAAACAGTGGTTTCAGTTGAGAATACTGTATAATTCATTCATTACTTTTCACTTTTTTCTTTATCTCCCTCTGAGTTGGGCAAATAATAAAAATTCCTCATCCTCCATAATTTCTGACATTGTTGCTGCCAGGCACAGTTTGACACGAGACTCCCTGTAACTTTTAAAAAACTATTGTGCATTTTTGGGCAGGATGCTAAAGCAGTTACTGCAATGCCAAGTTTTTGTTGAATTTTTTTTTTTGTAATATCACATGAAAACCTTATAATCCCATTATCTAGCATGGTGGGTGGGAGATGTTACTGCAGTGAGGATAAAGAAATCAGTTTGTCAGTATTCTGTACAAGGTGCTACTTGAGCCAATCCCATTATTCACTTACTTGAACTAACTACATAGCATAGGATATCTGGCATTAAATGCAAAATATAAATATATATCTAGTGTTCCCAAATGCCTTTCACCTCTGTGGAGTGATAATAATTAGAGGGTTCTTGTTCTTCCACAGAAGGGAGAGATTGATTTTGTTGAATGGAAAGATTTGTAAGCCTTATTCTCAGTAGCTAATCAGTCACTTGAATTTCTTAAACCTTCTTGATATGGTAAAAATAGCAGATATGTGTGTTAAGTGATATGACTTATGATTTGTATTCCTATCCGCACGTTGTCATTTTCTCTTCTAGGGAATGGGAAGATAAGTTGCTGCTCCTCCAAGAGATCCTGGATGAATGGTTGAAGGTACAGTCCACTTGGCTTTACCTTGAGCCCATATTCAGCTCCCCAGACATCATGACTCAGATGCCTGAAGAGGGACGCCGTTTTACAACTGTTGACAAAACCTGGAGGGAAAACATGAAACAAGTTTCCCTGGTAAGTTGTTTGATTTCATTTTGTTTTGTTAAGATTTTGTTACTACATCAGGATGCAATAATGATTAAGGAGAGGGGTTTGACCATAAAATTAGCTTTTTCTTGGGTGGATTGGTTGATCACTATCCAGAAGAAGAAATCAGGAGGAGGATCTGTTTTTCAGGGCAGATATTGCCAAGATAAGAGGAGTGTATTTCATTACTGACAGGACGACAATCATAACTATAAAGGGAACTACAGTATATAAAACACATATGTCAGAAATGACCATGAATGGTAATAGGTTTAGAATAAAGTACATTTTAGTGGGGTCTTGAAGGTTAGGATTGTGAGGTTGCATCGCTAAGAGTTCTGAAAATGTTGACAAATATTATAATAACTCATCTAAACATCTACTATAGAGGAACAAAAACCCTTCCCCAAAGTCCTATGTACGCAGACATCTGCTGTCATACAACATCTAAGCAGAGTAATAGGGCTGAGCGGAATATCAAAAATATCGATATCAATATAGCTGATACTATTATGTTGAAGATATAAGAAATGGCTATATTCATCATATTAAATATGTGCAATATTAGCTAAGCAGGTTTCTCTCTCTCTTACACACACTAATTGGTGCACACGCACGTGCCACTGTCCCAACACCTGCCTTGTCAGTGCATGGCGCTGCAGCAAAGTTCACCACTTTCCTACACTCAGGCCTAACTCTTAGCATCATAAAGCTCCCATGTTCCCAAAGCTCAGCCATTTGGCAAGAACAATACCTCTGTCTCCTGGCCCTGAGTTCCCCTTCTGAAGGGTGTTTAGCACCAGCGGTAACCTTGTGACCTGCCAAAGGGCATCCCTGAAACCAGACACTGTTGACAAGCTGATGCTCCTGTCACAAAACCTCCAGTAGAGACTAGAAAAGCACAGTGCAAATCTTCTCTTAAATTGCGCACTGTTTTTGTTAAACTTATTTTTATTTATGTACTGCTTTCATACTTTATAGCAAGATGCATGCTGCGTGTGCAATTGTCTTAAGTTTTTTTTTAAATACTACTTGTATAGTTAGATATTTCCAAGTGAGATATACAGTATCCTGTGTTTTGGTGTTACAAATAAATTCTGATGCTTTAACATTATCCTTTGGTAAAGTTTTCATCGTATTGTAAATTGCCACT
Source organism: Seriola lalandi dorsalis (assembly GCF_002814215.2). Taxonomy (NCBI): domain Eukaryota; kingdom Metazoa; phylum Chordata; class Actinopteri; order Carangiformes; family Carangidae; genus Seriola; species Seriola lalandi. Next base: position 2,324,392 of record NW_019525242.1, on the reverse strand, counting down.
TGCCACGAGATATTAGTTTTTTAGCCGTATCACCCAGCCCTACAGAGTTCAAAGAGAAGTGGCCTTCTCCTATTGGCTGCCTTTTGTTTCCAGGAATCATTTGATAGAGTGCAACAGTTAGTGAAATCACTGGACTCCAAAGACCAGCTGGTAGTGATTGGTCAGAACACTTAATTGCCCTTAACCCAGAAAAAAAGTTATATTTTGGTTGTTTGTATGATTTGCAAGACTATGCCTGTTGTAATTGTAATTTTGAAGAAAGTACCCTTGTTAGATAAACGCAAAATATAAGTAATCTACCTCTAAATATTTAGGACATACTCAATCTTCTTAATAGTTTTTATCACCAACTCAATGTAAACTGGTTTAACAGTAACCAAAGGGATAGGTAAAGTTACTAACATACTAACATACATGCCAAAAAAAAAGAAACAAAGTGTCTGCCAATTAAATCTTGGTTGAATAGGAACGCCTACAATCATCCAAATGATGTATTGACTGTACAGAGCAATTTCCTACAGAATGTTTGTTGTGTTGTAATAATTTCTATTTAGTTTGCCGGTCATGTCAGCAGACAGATGGTTTTAATGTTCAGACAAAGCAAATAAGGTAAATCTGAAAATCCTTTTCTCATAACTTGTAACACAGTGAGGAGTCCTGTGGCTTGAACTGCAAATACAGATCTAAATTCAAGTATGACACACACAGCTCAGGCCTGGTATATTACAAGGTAGTGTATTCATACAAATATGAGATTGTCTACTATAATCAAACGAAAATCATTACACAGCTCTGACTTGTATCACAGCATAACCCTGACTATAGGTGGAATAAATAAACAAACTCACAAACATTCTCAACAGTGAGAGTGACAGCACAGGGTGAGAGTGACTAGAGTAGAAGGAGGGGCACAGAAATATATAGCAGAGGCAGAGTATTTAGACAGAGCTAGGTAGGAAAAGACAGAGCAGGGAGAGTAAGGGAATAAGGAGGAAAAGGATTGAGAGCAAGACAAAAACAACAAAACGAGGATAGAAAGTGAGTGTTGCACCAGCCTCCTCAAAGAGTTTCCAAAGGGTAATTGGCGTCCTCAGTAGACCTGAAATGAGACACATCAATTTCAGGCAGTGTCCTCCAGAAAGCCCAGGCTGACTGCACCATCAAATAGAAATTATGGATTTTGTCTGGAAGGGGCAGGGCTGTACTGAGCCACAAAGAAAATGAGGTCACCAAGGGACAGGGAGCCTACACACAGAGATGAGCATGCATACTGTCTAGTCTAACGTGAGTTGTGTGCAGTTATGGAGCATGTTGGCAGAAATGTTGGTCCTATAATATGTCCCTATTTCTTATCAAACTTTAGTTAAGTTCAGTGAAGTTGATTCAGTGTATGCATACAGTGTATGCACACTAGGTAATCACATACATTCTGTCAGTGTTCAACTTTTCAGATATTTTCATGTAAATATACAATTAAACATACAGATAAATTAACAGGGACTATATACTGTATAATTAAATGGATGATTGTATTATATTTCAATAAATATTTATTTATTTAATCAAAATCATTTAAGATGTAAAGACCATACAATATTTAAAATACTGGTACTGGTGATTCTTTTTTAAAACATGGATCCTTTTGTGTTATTGTGTTGTGTTAATGTACTAAGAACAAATTTATAGCACATGTAGTTTAGTTTTTTTCTCTTAATAGTCTCTTAGAATAACCTTTTAATACACATCCAAAACAGTTACCTAATTCTTCCAGGTAAGTTGTAACCTGTTGCTCTCTCTCTCTCTCGGTGTATTAAAATACCCACTCTGCTCTTGCAGCAATGAGAAGCCATTAAGATCCTGAACTCACTGGTGACTACTCTACGAGAAAGACTGCACACTTGCTATAACATAATGCCAATACTTGATCACTATTCAGTTTTTTAGTGTTAAGGAAGATATGAGAACCATCTGATGCACAACGTGTTAACATTAATGAATTTGAGGACCAAAAATGGAGGATGTCCTTAAAAATGTTTGTGACTCAACAATCACTTGTAGTTGTATGTATAGTGGTGTGCTCATTGACCTTGTAGTTCCTTGAATTACTCTACAAACATAATATGAATTTAAAAAAAGTATTTTTTTTCCTTCTGCCAGTCACCTACAGTAAGTTGCGATTCTCTGAAAGGAACTTCAGTGGTCATTTGGACGCAGCAGTTAGAAATTTATAAAGACATTTCTAACCATTTATTCTGGTACTGTAAGAAGACCTGCTTCCTATAACTTGAAAATTGTCTGAGGGGGAAAAATTCACACTGATAAACATCAGAGTTTTTGATGATTTTGATTTGATTTGAGTTTTTTTCTATGCCTCACTTGAGCTGAGTTTCTAACTGTCAATCTCTTGAAACCTCACATGAATAATTTAAGTCTCTTTGGGAGAGGAATCCATCAAAACATATTGCTTTACAACTGAATTGTCATGTCTGTTTTATAGGGTATCTCAGAGTTGGGATAGCACCTAATTAAAGAGGTGCACAGTTTTTTTTTGTCATAAAATCAAAAAATGAATATGATTACAAGGCAGTACAAAATATATTTGGGAAATATAAAGATTCAGAAACTAGAACACAGCCTACTTTTTACCAGAAGTGGCCTTTAATTAACCTGAGAGTGATTCTGATACGGATTTTGAGCATCAATGTGGACCAGTAAATACTCTCTTCATAAAATTTGTTGGAAAATTACCTTTTGTAGTTAGATATCCCTGATTATGTATGATGATCCCAAATGATAATTGTGGGAATCCTAGATCTACTTGCTCCCCAGGACATTGCAACAATGTTAATTCTCAACCCCAGTTATTTGTCTAAATAATTTTAGAAACAGAATTGATAATGTGTTTTGCATCGTTTATCCACATTTTAAATATGTTCAACTAGTGATGGGAAATATACCACTAGTAAAAGATGAATTATTGTGGAAAGTAAAATTCTAGCAAAAAATTATGTCTTCTTCTGAAATTCTTGCAATTTTTAAAGTTAATGATTCTAATTCACCACACCATGTAGGCCAGTAATAGGAAAAACATGACCCTGCATAGGCATATACTGCATCAAAATCTGACAAATAACACTTTCCTTCACCTCAGCAATAGCATTGGTCAGCATAAAATTGGAATCATCTCAACTCCATAATACTACAGAACAGTGTAATCTAAAAGGCAGGCTAGGAGCTCTCCTACCCAAAAATCACACTAGGGTGTGTTGCTTTGCCCAAGCAACCACTGGGAGCTGCTCAAGATCCACTGATCTTCCAGCACCTTCACATTTCAACTTCATTTTCCTCCACTTTTTTTTTTTTTGCTGTCTGCTTTAATGTGTCATTTATCTACTATTGCATGCACATTTGCAGATAAAACAGGGCCAAATCAATTTAAAAGACTTATTTCAATGAACCTGCTTCCTTTTAACTACGCAGCACGCTACATCCTTGCCCCCTCTAATAAGCTCAGAGAGGGAGAAACAATTGACCCTCTAATGCTCATGGGGAAGATGACTACCATATTATTTACGAATAAATTCATGGATTCACCCGCTAATACCACAATGATATTCAGTAAAATAATACCTCATTGAATATTACACTCACCCTTTTGACGATATAATACTCTGCAGAATGTGCCTTGAACACACAAGACATTTTATGTTGTGGATGCGTGCTGTGGATCATTCGAAAACAAAGGAAAATACTTCCTTTACGTTACATTTTTTCACCACACAGACTGCAATCCCTCTATATCAGCTATGGACAGTTTGTGTCCCTCATCTGTATCTGCATAAAAACTACATTATCACACATAATACATGCATTAGGGCATTGTTATCCCTTCACTGTGCTCATGGTTAGCTCCCGCTGGCAGACTGAATACAAAAATAACTCTCTTATTATATTGTCCTTTTCAAGAATGAGCAAAAATCACTGATGATGATTTTGATGAAATCAAAAAAAAAAAAATCTACAAAAAGCTAGAATCACAGTTCATCAGTCAGACACCCTTTGCCAGTGTAATTGTATGGTTCAGTGAAACACAATCAAATCAGGCCTTTTCTCTGTGTATCTAGTTCTTCAGTTTGGCTAATGACCTTGTTCATTTGATTTAGCCTTTAAAATGAGTGCCAGACATTGTATCTTAAGTTTCTTTTACTGACTAATACGTCATAAAAAGCAATCTAACATGGTTTTAATCCAAATTATTTATCATTACTTAAATTATATGGTGAGCCCTAAGGGAAAAAAGTGCCTCCACTGCAGTCATCATAAGAAATCAGAAATGATTATCTCATTCTGTATAGCCTTTGCAATTCCACAACATTCTCTCGAACAGAGTTTGAGGAGATTAAAAGTGGCTTTCAATGGCTGTGTCTCCTTT
>NW_019525242.1:2284385-2319940 GCF_002814215.2 Seriola lalandi dorsalis | reverse complement strand
CTTATTATATTGTCCTTTTCAAGAATGAGCAAAAATCACTGATGATGATTTTGATGAAATCAAAAAAAAAAAAATCTACAAAAAGCTAGAATCACAGTTCATCAGTCAGACACCCTTTGCCAGTGTAATTGTATGGTTCAGTGAAACACAATCAAATCAGGCCTTTTCTCTGTGTATCTAGTTCTTCAGTTTGGCTAATGACCTTGTTCATTTGATTTAGCCTTTAAAATGAGTGCCAGACATTGTATCTTAAGTTTCTTTTACTGACTAATACGTCATAAAAAGCAATCTAACATGGTTTTAATCCAAATTATTTATCATTACTTAAATTATATGGTGAGCCCTAAGGGAAAAAAGTGCCTCCACTGCAGTCATCATAAGAAATCAGAAATGATTATCTCATTCTGTATAGCCTTTGCAATTCCACAACATTCTCTCGAACAGAGTTTGAGGAGATTAAAAGTGGCTTTCAATGGCTGTGTCTCCTTTAAATGGACAGTGACTCTGTTACAAAGCAAAAACTGCACCAAGTCAAAGCAGTGTGATAGTTTTTTGTTGCTTTTCTAATAACATTGATTTAGCTCTAGATTTTTCCAGATCATCTGTTACTGTAAAATGATTTGTGTTAGCCACACTAATGAACATTGAAGATCTATTTCTTTACAGCTATATTTTTGATATGTGGATTATTTTGCCTGAACATTACATGTTGCATGTTGCTAGGAGATACACAGGAGATACTAGAAGAAACTTTTGGACATCCAGTTGTTTATAGCTACGAAGCAAAAACATGCTTAAGGAAAATCAATCATTCATCAAAGATGAAATTACATCAGTATTTGGAGGCTACCTATTCAACTATGTCATCTATTTCCCTTACATGCTGCTAAACCTGCAAAAATCTATTATAATTAATAATGATATTTATTAATGTTATTAGCCATCGTTACTATTTTTATCAGTAGGACTACTACAGTTGCCATTACATTACTATTGCTGTTACTGCTGCTACTATCACTATTATTAATATTGCTATCATTGCATATTCTTGTTCTTTTCCTCTGTGCTCTCTCGCTCTCTCTCTCTATCTATCTCTCCAACCCAACCGGTTGAGGCAGATGGCTGCCCACCCTGAGTCCGGTTCTGCTCAGGCTTTCCTTTCCACTGTCACCTAGTGCTTGCTCTTGTTGGGAATTGTCGGGTCTCTGTAAATAATATTATAGAGATCGTCTAGACCTGCTCTATTTGGAAAGTGCCTTGAGATAAATTATGTTGCGAATTGGCACTATACAAATAAAAATTTACGTGACTTGACTATGTATGATTTAATTTAAAAAAAAAACAGCGTTAAAAGACAGAAATAAGAAAGGCATGTTCCTGTGTTATTCCACAGTAGCTCAGCATTATGCTCCCTCCTGCATTTTATTTCGTTTCCATTCAGAGGACGATATCAGGCTGTGCACTTCATTTCAGAATCACCAACGTTTTCATATGAACAGATTCAGCATATGAGCATTTTCATATGAGCAGGTTCAGGCATTCAGTGTCCAACCTTGAAGATTGGATAGACTTTTTATTTAGGCACTTCCTGGGGCTGACAGTTCCAGAGGATATTGAATTAGTGTACAGATGAGATGATATCAGAGCTGAAATATTTCATAGGTGCTAGACAGGCCTCAGGTAAAATCTCTATTACTGTCCCATCACAGATTTTTCCTGGGCGCTCTGTGACAAGTGGGCCTAACTGTGAAGCACAGAGTGGATGCTGCTAAAGGAAGATATTGCAGTTTTTTAGTGTTACCTTCAAGGCAGCAGTGACAACACTGCACCACTGGAAAAATATGAACAAAACAAACCATCTTTCTGTCATATGTCTTCTTGATAAACAAACAATGTACAGTATGTTTTAGATTTTATTTATATCTTGGAATTAAAATGCGTGTGTAAGTGTCCAAAGACATTTAAGTGCAACACGTATCAAATGTGATGCAGAAAATTGTGTCATTCACATACATCAGTTGTTATAGAAGTAGCAGCCATGGTACAAAAGTAAGGATGTGCCTATCTGGGGGGCCAATGTGATAAAATTGCTGCTTTTTTTGTAGAGATAGTGGCCTTGAGTGCTTCATTGGAAAAAGATTCAGAGTCCAAAGATGCCATGGAAATAGATATTTTATCAGCGCCTGTGAAAAACTCAGAGAAAGCTCAAATAATGGGTAGTTATCAGCTTGGAAACTACTACTAGGAAAAAAATTAGTCTACATGGACCTAAAGAATGTCAAACATACCCATTCGAGTATTTCAAATATATGTGTATGCATTGTTTGATGTTGGTGATGACAATAAAATGGTCCATGTTGGTTTTTGACATGAAACTATTGTTGAGGTAAAAGTACTTGACCAAAGTGATTATTTGCTGTAAACACTATTTTCTCCTGTCTGTGGTAGGACAAGCATGTATTGGCAGTGATAAGCATCGACAAGATGCTGGAGAGGCTGAAAAAGTCCAATGAGCTTCTGGAGATGATCCTCAAAGGTCTGAATAACTACCTGGAGAAGAAGCGTCTCTATTTTCCTCGGTTCTTCTTCCTGTCCAATGAAGAGCTGCTGGAAATCCTCTCTGAGACCAAAGACCCCACAAGGTAAACAAGCAGAATATGCCCATAATCATAATTATGTGTTATTATATTAATCATTATCCTTGATTACAATTAATAGCATCAGCTGTTGTGTGTAGTTGGTATACCCTGAGTGGTGGTGGTGGTGATGAGCAGCACCATAGTTAGTTTTCAGTTCACTCAACATCTATTTAGAACTATAAATAATAATAAATAAACTTAAACTACAACCTAAATCAGTTTCTGTACCACACTATGTAGCGAAGGAAATGGTGAAGACTTAGAGATTCAGACAGAGATTCAGCATGTGAAAGGAGCAAATCTAGAAAATGAAATAGAACTCAATTATGGCCTTTGAGAAACTGATGTTAGAGCTGGGAAATATTCAAGCAACAATTGGATTTTATTTACCACCACTGTGTTCCCCCAGAAGCCAAGTCCTCACTGATAACCAACTTCTGTCCCATTTCACTCAGGTCGTTTGGTTAAATGTGAATCCAGACAAAATATGTTCCAGCTTCTTACTTTCTTCCTGCTTTCTATTTCTCCTTTCGTTTTCACTCTGCTATCCCTCAATTTTCTCTCTCACTGCTGGGATGCGTGTGATTTATTTATTTATTTTTCAGAATTTGAGTTATTGGTCACTGAATGCATTGCTAGACTAACAATGTAAGAGGACTCTTTCTCGTAAAGACTGAGACAGGGCTGATGTAAATCCTCAACAGTAAAGTCTATCTTTAATGGGAGTGCATGGGGAAAACTGGCTTTGGCCAGCAGATGGTGCCGGCAGAAGAATAACGGAGTGTCCTTGCTGAGTCGTTATCTTTTGGGGGTATAAAGAGCTGTTGTCTGTTACTTAGAACTAAGCTTGATCTGAACACATCCACTCTACCTATGTCATGCTTCTCTGGTGCCAGACTAAACCAGTCACCAGTTCTTTCCAAAATAATCTTATCTTATCTTAGTCTTATCTAAGGGTTCACTTACTTGCAACTTTTCTTTTTTTTGAGTTGTAAATTTCTGAATAACTACTGAAAAAACTACCATGGTAATTTGCCAGTGATGTAGTTATCTCATTAACCCTAACCTCTAGTAGTAGTAGTGAAGTGGAACTGCAGCTATGTTCAGGGCTAATTGTCGTATAACATGGAACCTGATTTAAACGAAAAAAGGAAGACTGGGGACAAAACGTTGTTTTTTCATGCTTCATGAAAAAGCATATGCCCCTATATTTCACAGTAAGGGGACAGGCATTCAAACAGTGCATCATTATTTTTTTATATAATAAATGCACAAATCATTAACAGCATGGACACTCAGTATAGATGTGGACTAACAAACCACCCTCACTGTAGGGCCACCTTTAACAAGTAAAAAAAACCCTATGGTAAGAATAGTGAATATTAAAGCATCTTTTAATTTATTCAGATAGTATTTGTACAGTTTTCGTGTTACTTTCAAGTCTTTCACGCTACTGTCTTGAGCTCTGTTTTTTTAAGCACGAGAGAATATCAGCATCCATCCCATGTCCATTTCTTTTTTATATAAACAGGAGGACTGACTCAAACCAGAAATGGTTATTTTCTATAAACAGGGGCTTATGTACTGTAGCAGCAGCAAAATTTGTCTTCGTGATATTGATCCTCATATACTGATAACTTGTGACAATTGTCTGCGTGGCCGTGCAGTGAAAACTGCACATAAGCTGGACATAGGCTTCAGTACTTATATGGCCATTGTAGTTAGCTGCATTGGTTTAAATGGAAGTAGATCAGTGTTACAAGATGTCACTTCCTATTTCAAACATTAGATCAGATATACTACAATATATATATACTAGAGATATTAGAAAATACCATAGTGATTCCATTTTCTTGCCTTCCTCTCCTCCAGGGTGCAGCCCCATCTGAAGAAGTGCTTTGAAGGCATCGCTAGTGTGGTGTTCACTGATGTGCTGGACATCACTCACATGAAGAGCAGTGAGGGTGAAGTGGTGCAGCTGCTGGATATCATTTCCACCTCCAAAGCCAGGGGGCAGGTGGAGAAGTGGCTTCTGGAGCTAGAGAATGGCATGATTGCCTCGCTGCATAAGGTGTTGTGTGAACTGTTATTGCACTTTATTGATTTTTTTTTTAACTTCACTCATATACACATCCAAGCAAATACATGTGACCAAAGTTGAGCCTGCACACTCAAGGCCTCCCCTAGTGTCCTTTCAGCTATCCTCCGTGATGCAGAAACCTGGTACTAAAAGTCTCTGTCCCCCCATTTCAGGTAATCGGTGAGGCAATCCAGGCATACCCCAATGAGTTGAGGATAAACTGGGTGCGTGCTTGGCCAGGCCAGACTGTGCTGTGTGTCTCACAGGTCTATTGGACGAAGGACATCCATGAAGCCATCAGTTCAGGACAGAGGGTGATCAACTCTATATTGTATTTGTTTACAGTTTGTACAGTATTGTCATTACATTCGAGAAACAGTTAAGCATCCGAATTACCAAGATGATCATTTAACAACATCCAATGCTATTTTGAAGGTATTTCAAGAAACCTTAAAGAGTCCTCTAACTATTTGGATAGAAAGATAGCCCATCCTCTTTGCTCACTATTTCTAAAGTTTGGTTCAATTACTTCAAATCACACTTAAAGATCTTTTTATTGTACAACAGACACTTTATTTTGTTAAAAACACAAGCAGCCCTTCATGTTTTGCAGAAACAATTAAACTCTGTAGTTCCGTGATGTCTGTATGTGTCGAAGCTGTAACCATGGTAACAACTGGTATCTGAAATACATCATCTACAGTACACTCTGATGTTGCATGATGTCTGTATGAAAGTTGTAACCATGGCAACATACACTGTGCAGTATACAATCTTCTCTGACAGAGGATGAGAAACACTCTAAACAAAAGATTTAAAAGGTTCCCAAAATGAGGTCAACACAGTCTGATTACTCTTGGACAAACTGTGAGACAAACAGATTACCTCTCAATGAATTTGTTACTTAGAGTAATGACTTACCCGGTGGCACTATCTCCAAGCTATTATCAAGAGTGTTTCAAAGCACTTTGGCTTTAAACACATAGACAAAGGTGAATATGGGTTGAACAGCTGGTGTGAATGAGAATTACAAACTGTAACATGTCTTATTTAGTTCATATAGCCAGCAGAGTTTTATAAAGGTGCACAGGGAAGTCCTATATATAATATACCTCAAGACACAACAGTTTGTTTCACTTCATATGGTGAAGATCATGCCCAGCCAGCAAAAGCACTTCCAAAGGAAGGAGAAGTGTGATGTCTTTCTCGTAGACATCTCGACAGTGATAGACTTGATAGCTGTGTGGGGTTTAAACTTGTGACCTTCAGTTTATAGATGGGGCCTTGATAGCATCCCCTCTCTGTCTTGATAAACTCCAACATGCTCTGCCTTCTGTTTAATGATGCCTCTCTCCCTCAGGCCCTAGACGCCTACCTGGAGCAGAATAATAGACAGATTGACGACATTGTGGCACTTGTACGTGGCAAACTGTCCAAGCAAAACCGCGTTACCCTCGGAGCCCTTGTTGTGCTGGACGTTCATGCCAGGGATGTGCTGGCTGCGCTGGTGCAAAAGGGAATAAGTGACGAGAATGACTTTGAGTGGCTTAGCCAACTACGCTACTACTGGGTGGTAGGTGGAATGGGTAGATTTGGTGCAAGTCTTTAGGGAGCCATTCGGCCCTCAATGATAACTAAAGTTAATGATTCAATTATTTATTTCATTCATAATTAATACTAAGTGATTGACCTCAAAATTCTGCATCACACCTTCTGCAGGAAAACCACCTCCAGACCAAGATGATCAATGCTGGTTTGCCTTATGGTTATGAATACCTCGGGAACACACCACGCCTGGTCATAACTCCTCTCACTGACCGCTGCTACCGGTAAAGCTTCTATACACCCACCCTTTATCTATTTGCTAGTCCCTGTGTTGAAGTGCAAAAACTGCCCACATTACAGTATTAAGAATAAGGTGATTTTGGTTTGTTGGAAAAGCCTGGCACTGAGAAACTGCCACCTTTTACAACACAGCTTTAAAAAGCATTGCTCCAGTGAGGCTCTCAAAACCTTCAACATTTCACTAAACTTTTGTCATCAAGCTGGAGTGGACATATTCTGACAAGTTCCTGTTGATAAAGATAGTGAATACAATGAGGAAAATCCCACTTTATCTAAAATCACATTCTACGCTTTGTCCTGTCTGGTCATACTCTTTCAGCACTTTGTTTGGTGCCCTCCACCTCCATTTGGGGGGGGCACCTGAGGGCCCAGCTGGCACAGGAAAAACAGAAACAACCAAAGACTTGGCTAAAGCTGTGGCCAAGCAATGTGTGGTCTTCAACTGCTCTGATGGACTGGACTATATTGCTCTGGGCAAATTCTTCAAAGTGAGTCATTCTCTAACTATGACTTAATTAATTTCCTCTACAACTAGTCACACCTATAATTTAAATTTAAACACTCATAGACTTTTGAAAGCATGCTCACTTATTGAAACAACACACACAGTGAAACAGTGAGACACTAAGCCTTTTTCCTACACCTAAGTCAAAGCAAGCACAAAAAAATCTTTTACTTCTAATAATTACTTAATTAAGTAAGTAGATATCCCCACATACTTTTGCTCTCTTCTCTGATGTAAGTGTGCCAGCACAGATACATCCACCATACAAGCATAACTAAGAGCATTTCCAAACAAGTATGATAATAGAGAATGACACAGGGGTAAAAATCCACTCTATTTTTATTTTCTCTTCTCGCACAATGGAATACAAACATTAAAATATCAGTCTATACACCACTACAACCTGTCCTCACAAATACAGGATAATGTAGGGCGGTGGTACAGGTGTATTTGCGCACCATTATGCAAATCAAATGTATGCAGTCATTTCCACATGTAGTCCTGCTACAATTTCCTGGTGCCAGAAGTGTAGAATATTAAGGTTTGTCCTTTCAAAAACAGCACTCCACTGCACTGATAGATCAGGGGGCCTTGTTTAGTGCCCCCCCAGTACTGCTGCAATTGATCAGTCAGCCAAAAAAGTCACACTTAGTGATGCAAAACAAACCTCCCATTTTTGTTTACAGTGAAATTGCTTACACCCTGCTAAAATGTCCTCCCACTTGCTCTACTGAAATAGCTCACATACACAGGCAGAACTTGCTCATACTTGCTATTTAAATTAGTATTAGTGATTTCTGTGTGTATGTGCATTGATGTGTCTGTGTGATCAGGGCCTTTTGTCCTGCGGAGCTTGGGCCTGCTTTGATGAGTTTAACCGCATTGACTTGGAGGTGCTGTCTGTGGTGGCTCAACAGATTCTCACTATTCAGAGAGGTTTGTGTTTTTTTTTTTGACATTTTGGCTTTCTTTCCCTTTGATTCTTGTGTAAGCTGGCAGTGTACCAGAAACAAATTTGGCGTATTCTCACCAGTAAAAAAGCTTTAGAAACTTTAGACTACAAAGAGGTGTAACATGGAGCTAAGGCTATTTGTGTAGGCTGGCCAGCAGGACTTCAAGCACAGCTTTGTTCACTGCAGCACAACAACATATCCTATGGGTGCTATGAGCATTGAATGACTTGCGTCATAAGATACAAGGGCCAAGAGTTCATACAGATTTTTCTTAGCTTATAACTGCTAATAGGTTTCTGTTACTTAAATGCTGCTACTACTATTTTATATTGTTGTTTTTAGAGCAGGAGTTTTTCCTTATCTGAATTATGGATCGTGTTGAATAGAGGACTTTAGGTTTTAATGTAAGACTTTTTAAAACTTCTATCGATATGTGCGCAAGCCCATGACATGTCTCTGATGGGCATGTGCATTTGTCATATGATATGGCATACAGGTATGGCTGACATGGCATCTACAGATATAGTCCTCAGGGCATGCTCATTAAAATAGTATCCAAAGAAGCAGCAATCCAAAACTGCAGTGGGAATAAAGAAATGAGAAGAAATCTTATCAGACATACACATAGCTTTAGGTCAATGCATACCATGTCGTAACTGTATCTGTGTATCCAGGAATTTCTGCCCATGCTGAGATGCTGATGTTTGAAGGAACAGAGCTAAAACTGAACCCCTCCTGTGCTGTGTTCATTACTATGAATCCTGGCTACGCTGGACGCTCTGAGCTACCAGACAACCTCAAGGCACAGTATCAGTTCTTGGGCATTCCTTCTATTTTAAATGTCTATTCTAAACTATAATTTTTGCAATACATAGTTGAGGAGTTGAGGGAGTTGTTTCTCAACTAAAAGTAGTTCAAAATATAGACCGGTTTTATGCTTTCTCCAAACTTTACTGATTTAAAAAGTGCTGAAATAAAACAGGAAATATCATAACTTTAGAACTACTTCAGGTCAAAATGTTTTTGAACATAAAGCATGTTTCCATTTAGCAAAACTGTCTCTTTGCACCAGGCTCTGTTCAGGACTGTGGCTATGATGGTACCGGACTATGCAATGATCGCAGAGATTGTGCTCTACTCGTGTGGCTTTGTGACTGCACGGCCCCTGTCGGTGAAAATTGTGGCAACCTATCGACTCTGTTCGGAGCAGCTGTCCTCACAGCATCACTACGACTATGGGATGAGAGCTGTCAAGTCTGTGCTCACTGCTGCTGGAAACCTCAAGGTATCAAAACAGAGTCACTTTGATATGATGGAATTTTTTGTTGTTTATCAGAATATTTTCCCCACAAAATAATTCCAGTCTGTTGCAGCATAACCATGCTGCCACTATTTGTTTGTCAATTTTTAGATGTCCCACATGGTTATTGTGACATTTTTTAGAATTTAAAGATGATTTCTTTTCAGGGAAGTAGAACAATCTTTGATCATAGAACAACAGTAAGAAGAGTGCCTAATTGGGGTGCAACAATTTCTCAACTCTTGCTCACTGTGTTGCTGAAAGTAGAGCTGAGCTAGCCAAAGGAAAACAAGCACATAGCTGAGTATAATCTTGCCTCATCCTCAAAACAGATTTTGGTAAATTTTTAATGCAGAGGAAGCACGTTTGTTTTAATACATATTACATATTGCTAGTATTGTGATATTGGATTGTATGTACAATTAAAAATTCCTTTATTCCACCCAAAATGTGCATCTACTCTGCTGGAGTAATCTTTCAAACACAGTGAGGAATCTGAGTATTGGCCCATACCTGTATACTTTCTAAACACAACACGACAAACTGTTTTTGACTATCTTTTATTTCATATACTGTAACATGGGATATACCCCCACTCTAGTGACCTAATGCATAGATGTATTTTTTTTTCCAGAAGGTTCTATCTAGAGCTGTCAATTAGACCTCTAGCTACAGCTAACTTCTTGAATGTTTTTTTGTCAGCTACATTTGGCACATAGAAACTTTACTTTATCATAAAGCCTCATTATTCAACTGCTTTTCATCTCTCCCTATTTTACCATTGTTTATGTCTCTTATTCTCTGCCTTTTCTACTCCCTCCTCCTTGGGGCAGCTCACTTTTCCAGATGAGAATGAAGACATGCTGTTACTGAGATCCATTATTGATGTCAATCTGCCCAAGTTCCTGGCCCACGATCTGAAGCTGTTTGAGGTGCGATTGAGTGGAGCTCCTCCTGTCTTGATTAACACAGCAGTATACATCAACTGATGTCAGCATGTTAATTCCAGCCAATTCATCAGGAACAACCATGAACAAGGATTTCAGTCTGTTTAATTCAGAAGTTTTCACTAAAATGTGTGTTTGTGTGCGTGAATGGTTGTTTGCACTGACTTTCTGAATATGTGTGTCTGTCCTTTGTCTGTCGTCACCTCAAACATCTCAAGGTGAATGTGTTTTTGCATGTCAGTAAACTTAAATTTCCACTGTACCACAAGATTCCTGCCTCACTGTTCTTCACCGACTTTTCCTATCCATCTTAGGGTATCACCTCTGACCTATTCCCGGGGGTCCAGCTCCCAAATCGAGACTACCGCGTCCTCCTGGAGGCCATTGAGGAGAACTGCCGACGCATGAACCTGCAAGTCACCGATTTCTTCATTGAGAAAATCCTGCAGATCTTTGAGATGATGATAGTGAGACATGGTTTCATGCTGGTGGGCGAGCCCTTCGGAGGAAAGACCAGTGCCTACCGTGTGCTTGCAGCAGCCCTTCATGACGTCTTTGAAAAGGTATGATGTCCGGAAACTATATTTCTTATTTTACGTATAAGTATAAGTATTGATCAATAGCTACTTCAAACCACTTTATTTTCCTGGTGGTTGCATTCCTGTAGTTGTCCTTGAGGTCCAACTTAGCTGTTGTGTTCATGTCAGGTATTAGCCTGGGGAATTTGTCAGAAAATTAAAAAAAAAAGCATTATATTCAGATGGTTGACCATGCATTTTTTAATTGTATTTCATTATGAATTTTGATCAGGTTTCCTGAGTCCTTGGGACTTACTCAATCTGTAAGAAAATCTCTAAACCTTCATGTCAAGTAAAAATATGTGTTATAATCAATATCCAAGGCTTATCTGCGCTACATGTTTGTCTCAAGTAAACACATCCATCCAATTTGTCAGAGCTGTAGTTTTTGTTTAGTAGTTATCGATCTCACAGAGAAGAGCAGAACTGGCTTGTTGTATTTACATGGCTGAGAGGGCTGAGAGGCATCCCACCAAGGAGACAGATGAAGGCCTGCTGATGGAACACCTGGGAATGCTCCATTTATCATCGTCATCCTTGTCGCTGCACATCCACTGATCATGTCCAACCCCCCTCCCCTCGCCATCCTTTTTGTATTGTTTTTTTTTTTTTTTTTTCATCAGCAGCTCGCTCTCTCATTGTTTTTAACTCAAAGCGACACCTTGTCTGAAAAGCCTTTTTTCGCAGTTTTTGCTTTTCTTCCTCAGTTAGCAGAAGTCCTGTCATATGAACAGTACTCCTCTAAGCAATTTATGAGTCTTGGCATTGACAATGTTGGGTCTGAGCTCTACCTGGGCACCATTATGTTAACAGTACTCTACCTCATGAGCTGGACACCAAATATGTTAGATTTCGGTTGTTTATCAATTTATTGGCTATCACAAATTAAGAAAATATTAATATTAAAAATATTAATATTAAATAATAACTTTAAAATGAATTAAAGTTCACGGGGCACCAGCCTAAACTAATAGGCAAAATAGCCAATATGGTTTTAGTCTCAATTTATTACCATTAATCTGGAACTCTGATTAACCATTAGCTTACTAACTGTAACCAAATTACCATATCAACAGTAAGTCAAAGTTGAAGGATTGGAATTCTACCGAGTAGAGGTTGGCAATATTCACGCTTGTGCAACATTAAACACACCAGTAGTTATACTTAAAAGGCATTTATTTACAATGGAGCAGAGTAAAGTACAATGTCTTATCTAGTGTATATGGGTGTGTGTGTGTGCCTGTGGGGACACAGACAAAGGCAAGATGGCCGACTCAAAGTGGTCACTGTGACCACATGACCTGAACAAAGAAGACTACACAAGATGGCGATAAACAAAGAAACTACTAAAATGGCCGCTGAGACCACCTAGTGTGTGTGAGAGGGAAGGTGTGAGTTTCTTTGTTAGCATAGCTCATGTAATCTAAAAGGTACCAGGTTAGAGGGGGAAGGTTAGCTTCATGCAGGTTCTAGGACTGAGACGTACTGCTATGTGTGTGAACATACAAGTACTCGATTAACTGTATGACTGACCACAACCTAAGCAAACATTGCAACAACAAGACATCAATCAACAAGTACATTAACAAGTTAAGACTCCTGCTGATTAGCTATGCTGTGCTATGCTGTGCTGGGAGAGGTTAGGCCCAGTCCGTTAACGTTACCCAATCCTTGGAACAAGCAAAGAGGTCCTTTCCAGTGTTTTGTAAAGTCCAGTGAGTTGAGAGGCTTCCTGGTGGAGTAAAGTCCTGTCTGGCTGTGTTGCTTGCTGTTATCTCCTTTGTTCTCCTCACAGAGTTAGCTGTTCCATGCTAACTCTGCTACGACTCCTGTTGCTTGGAAAATCAGCTGGCCTTGTGTTGTAGCTGCTGATTCTGAAGAGGATTTGGTTCACTCACAGTTAATCCGAAGCAGGTCACTGTTGTGGAGGAGAAGAGTGTTTGCAGGCTGCTGTTAGCGGGCCGGCAAGAGAGCTAGTTTCTCAGGTAGCAGAGCTGACCTGGGCTGGGGCCTTGTTGCCCTTTTGAAGAACCGAGAGGAGAGGGCTGGAGCTGCTCTCCAGAGCAAGCCAAGAAGGGAAGAGAGAGAGAAGGGGTCTAGAAGACTGGTTTTGTTTGGTGGTCACATGTCACACGCTGACCATGGCTGGCCAGTAAGGTCCGTGGGGGGAAGGGTCATCCCCAGGTGTGAACGGTGAGGAACTGTGGAGTGTGAGTTCATTTGTCCAGTGGAGCAAAGAAACATTTGGTCTATTGAATGATTGAGTCCCAACAACAAGTTAGTCAAATGAGCTGCTTTTATGCTCATTGAAACACATTTTTCTTTGTCTTTTACAAGAAAATAACCTGTGAAGTAAAGATTTCTTATATATATTGACATACTATATATGTGTATATACATACTGCATCTATTTTGAATTTGTCTGTGCATCCATTTCTCCTGAGTTTATGATATCTCTATGTGTATTATCTTTTTTGTTTTTGCATGTATGTGATTATTATACCAGGGTCTAATGGATGAGAACCAGGTTCAGATCACAGTTATCAACCCGAAATCCATCACCATGGGACAGCTGTACGGCCAATTTGACCCCATCTCCCACGAGTGGTCCGATGGCATCCTTGCTGTGAGCTACAGAGCCTTCGCTGCCTCCCTGGTAAGATGGCTGCCTGTGAGCATTTTGTTGAACTCCTGGAGAGTACAGCAGTTCAAACAGTTTTTGGTTCAGACACAACCAATCAAATAAACAAACAAGCAAAGTATGATCTAACTTGTGAAGCAGCATATTGATTCGGTGATCCTTAATTTAAAATTTAGCAGAACATATGTGGGAGCTGTGATGTCTCCTATAGGCTCCAATGTTTCTCTGTGTGCTTAATACTGTATACAGTATATTCACAAATCATATCTCACAATGTTGACTACGACCTAAAATCTTGTCCTCGACACACTGGTTAAGTTGTTTAATTCCCTCCAAAGGAAGGAGGTCCAGTAATAGTGAAGAGTCTACTATAGGTATGTGAGTACCAGTTTATTGAAGATGTGTTTGAAATAATTTAAATGCTAAACAAGCACAAAGCATAAGTGCCGTTGTAATTTGATATCGGTAATTTAGTACCTTGCAATTAAATATATCTTGCAGACAGTTTGAATAATGGTTTAACCATTTACTGGAACTATGTTTGAGGTGTCCATTTGAAGTATTTTAACTTTCCCCTGCCAGCCAAACAGAAATACGTATTTCCTTACACATTTAAATATTCCACTGGGTTTTTATGTTGGAATTCAAAGCTGAAAATCTTTTGACATTTACCAGTGTGGCTCCCTCAGTCATGATGGAGGGTAGGAAACCCACATCATTTGTCCTTATGGAGTTTGCCACACCTCCTGGGGGATGAGGACATGGCTGAGGAGACACTAGGAAGGTGCTTTACTGTTGGCACCCTCAGAGAGTGATGCCACTCCTCAAGGTCATTGATTGAGTCCGTGAAGAGTTCCTCTTAGATTCATTGTCAACAGTAGGGTTTTGGTGATAAACAACATGACCAAATATGTAGACACTATCCTGTAAAAAACTGGGAGAAGACAGGACCATAGTTTCATATGATTTTAAGGTCACTTTTCACATCTGTGCTAACAGAGCCTAATGTGCTCTCTCTCTCTCTCTCACTCTCTCTCTCTCTCTCCCTCTCTAATTCTGTAACATGTTTGCACTTCTTTACTAAACTAGGCAAATTTAACACCTGAGCTATTGTACAGGAATATTTTAGGTTTGATTACTCCACCCTTGACAGTTAATTTCAGGGGGTTGGAGGATCTAGTGGAGGCATTTGTTGTCATTATCTTTTTTTCAGGTTGTAATAGTTTAGCTCCTAATGCTCAGTTTACTTGTTATTCAGCTGAATTAGTATTACAGTAGAAGTTGTTCAAAATAATATCTGTATATATCACAGACATTTACACCAGTGCTCTCTCATTGGAAACAGTGTATTAGAAGCAACTTCTTTTGTATCTTATCTCAATCTTTTTTATATGAGTGAGATGCATTATTGTCTACATAGTTTTAGTCTACAAGTTTGGATGTAACATTGTACAACAGGAATGACATTACAATTAATTGCAAGCTGATAGAAAGAAAAGCTGCAATGACAGGGTAAATAAAAAAAAACATTTTGCTGTCTTGTTAAATTTAGATCTTTAATAACTCTCTTTCCTTCGTGTGCATACACAGCCATACAAACTAGACACATATGGTCTGACAATTTACAGATTGCAGTGGAGGCATGTCATAATGGAAAATCATTTGTTTGCCCTTTTGTCAGATTGTTTCCAAATGAACTTGTCATTTCAAAAATATGTATATATAGTTGTCATTTTACAAATTGTTTTTTTTGTTTTTTTTTGTCAATGAATAAGGGGTGCGAATAGTGGTTATGACAGACGAGACAGTACATACTGATGCAATGAAAATAGAAAACAAGAACAAGCTTTGCCTTAATTCAGTCTAAAAAAAAAAATCATTTTCCTCTGTGGGCAAAAGCCTGTTTTTGTTTTTTTTTTGCATCGTATTTTACTAAACTAATTTTTCGTGTGGTAATCTGGAGTCAGCAGCAATGTAGTGTTTTAAACTCTCTGCATGCACAATATTATTTTTTTTTCAGTGCCAATGCTCTCTGTCAGATCATTACATTACAGCATACTCACTTCCCTCTCAAGCACCAGATGGCCCCAGTCCAGGCACATCCATTTGTTTATATTACAACAAATCAATTTAAAGCACAGTTCTTGCCAGCCCATTTAACTGGAGAATTGAAGCTTGTTGTCAACCTATATTATGACAGTGTAGGTGTTAATTTCATTCATTTAGCAAACATTCTTCGCTTAGATTATAATGCACAAGTTCTTTGCTGACCTTGAAAGTGCGCAGAGGGATTTCTGTCAGTTCTGTCAGAAGTAAATGCAGTGTGTGCTATATGATTAGAGGATACAGGCACTGAACTTATAAACTCTGTGAAGAACACTACTTTCTATGCACTTTTAAGCCCTTCTTAACTTTCCGTGAATACTTCTGTGTAGTTTAGCACTATAGGGGCCAGCATTCTGGTAGATTGAGCTTGATTTTTCCTTGAAGTAAAAAACCTCACCAAGGCTTAATGTTTTATGTTTTCATTTATCTATCTATTTGTCTGTCTGTATACCTGTTTGTGTCTCCTTACATCTGTATTTTCCTCCTTCCATCTGTCCAACTGCCTCAACATGAAGAATTACATGAATTTACATGGCTCTATTTTAGCCTGTATTTATCTGATGATTATGTATTTATTTTTGGATTAGTAAAAAGGAACAAAATTGATAATCCAGGAGGTCACTAGTGTGGTCAATAGTGGTGACTGTTTTGTGACCTTTCTTTTGATTAATACAAATGTAAATGTGCATCAAATTGTGCTGAAAATATTCCTTTAAGATGTGAGCAATCTAATTTCTTGTGTCTCTTAGAGCCCCGACAGAAAATGGCTGATCTTTGACGGCCCAGTGGACGCCGTGTGGATTGAGAATATGAACACAGTACTTGATGACAACAAGAAGCTGTGTCTGATGAGTGGTGAGATCATTCAGATGTCCCCGCAAATGAGCCTCATCTTTGAACCCATGGACCTGGAGGTGGCGTCTCCAGCCACAGTGAGAAGCACTTTTTACTTCGATTCAGGGTTTCATCACAATGTATCCTGCTGTTCCATTTTCTGGCAGTGATGGTTTCCAATCTCTGGATATTGTTGAGGATGTATCACTTACTCTTCTTATTTAGAAACAGAATTTTTTTTACCGATATAGTAGTTTTCTTACTGTATCATTGTACTGCACCGGTTGAGACCGGTGTCGGTATTACATACACTCTCTACTTTTCATCTCAGTATTTATGGCCTGTGCCTGTCTGCTTTGATTTTCAGTTATCTACTCAAATAGTTTAGAAATTGTCAAAAAAAAAGGAACCTCTGTACAAAATATTTGTTTGTTTTAACTATTACATCCTCAGCTCAGTATTTGCATATCATCAGACGCTTACTTTTTTCACATATATTAGTTTGATTCATCTTTATTGAAGTGTCAGATGGGTGTAAATAACATTAATCTTAGACGGTTACAAGGTTACAAATGTCAGTTAGTACACTTACTGTATTTTTGATTGGCTAACCATTCCTCCACTTCATGTTCTAACCATGTCCTTTGTTGTGTATCTATTACCCAGTTACCAGATTTTTTAGTAAATGATGTTGTCAAACTTTGCAAAAAAGAGATGACAATAGCTTTGAGATGACTTGCAGTCTTTGTATAGATATTATGCAGTATCCAAGTGTTTTTAATTGTACTGTTCTTCATGGTTTGTTGTGAGGCAGTAACAAAGGCAATACATACAGTAGATGCCTTTAGAGAATACCATCTCCCCTAAATGCATTTGCCCAGCTCTACTTTTTTATTAAACAGATTTCTATTTTTGATTCTCTGTGGCCTGGCATCTGTTCCTTTCATTATGCTGAATGCAGAGGCATCAATATTTTTTTTGTGATCACTGTGAATTCCCTCCACTTTGTTCATGGTCCCTTTTGTGCACTGTTGATCTCTCTTTCTCTCAAAGTTATTTATCTTAAAACCTTACCTTTCTTTTTTCATTTTCTCTCCTACAATATCTTCATGTATATTAGATGTTTCTTGTGTATCTTGACCCATTTCTGCTCATCTTGTCTTCTAACTTTACCTTTACTCCTCTGTAAAGCTATTCCTTGTGTGGGACTTGGAGTTATCAGATCTCATTAATAGCTACTTTTTGGAAAGCTGCTGTAATATAGTCATCAGACACATTGCCACATATGCAGCTTGCTCATAGTTACAATATTTACTAAAATTATGTAACTACAGGGATGAACTCATCATAAATGTTACAATGCTCTGCTAAATTAGGACCACAATACCATGAGAAAGATATGCAGTAAACTGCATAAATGTTTATATTCTGATACACTGATTCTGTTCTTTATTACTGAAGTACCACTGGTGTAGATGTGTGTTTTCAGATGTGATATATGTTTGTGGCAGGTGTCTCGCTGCGGTATGATCTACATGGAGCCTCATATGCTGGGCTGGCGGCCTGTTATGTTGTCCTGGCTCAATACCCTGCCAACCACAGTCAATGCCACGCACAAAGACCTTATCACTGGCCTTTTCGACCGCATAGTGCCAGCCTGCGTACAGCTCATTCGAAAGGCCACCAAGGTACTGAACCATTCTCAGGAAATACTATTATACGGCAGTGGTTTGCAAATCAATACTATGTTCTCTTTACTCAAAAGGGAAATTTTCACTCTGCATCTACATGAGGATTTTACCTCAGTTTCTCAAATATTACACTGATGTATGTGTATTCCTTCCTGCATGTTTTAGAAGCATAGTTGATTTTTCAGTTTCATACAGCAATGATTCTTGGTCGACTGGTTTGGTCAATTATGTTAACTTTTTTAATGAGTTCTGAGTCCAGTAGTATATTCAGACTAAAGTTCTTTTAGCTGTTTTATGTGTATGGTCTCTTTATGCTTTAATTTCAGGAGCTGTCCCCGACCTCTGACACCAATCTAGTCAAGTCCCTGATGAATCTGATGGACTGCATGATGGATGAGTTTCATGATGAAGCAAAGATGAAGAGCATGAATGAAAAAGACATTTGCTCCTGGTTGGAGGTTACTATTATTACTACTACTGCTACTGATTATTACGATAGTATTATTAACGACGGAAAAAAATCACTTACAGTATCCACTTCCCACTCTGATTAGTCTCAACACAGCTATGCCTTTGTTTCATTAATTGTTTCACAATTGTTAAATATGTACTTGAATGATGTAGCATATAGCGTTCTTGCCAAGTTAGTAGATATGATGCAGTACAAACAAACAAAAAAAGGCTAAACTGACATCCACAACCTCTAAGACTAACTGAGCTGTTGTTTTGCATGTCATATCCTCTCTTAAAAAGTTGCACTTGAACACACTGCAAAGACAACTAGCTGACCATGCACTTGTGTTCTGTGCCTGCATAAGAGGAAACAACAGCAAAAAACTGTTGCAGTAAACAAACAAAACAAACTAGTCAAACATTTTGATGCCACTGTGAATCAGGATAAACAATCTTATTATATGCTAAGAATACAAACTGAGAATATTTCATGAAAAAAATAAATTGCAGCTGGCACTGTCAAGTTTTGTTTTGCTTTGTATTGATGTTGTAAGCCTGTGGTTTTGCTTGTGGAAGCATAAAGAAATAGTGGAGGCAAACAAAAAGGCTGACATAAAGGGAGAAACTGCACTTAATAGTTAAAATTATCAGTTTGCTAGTCTGAACAGCGTAAGAAAACAGAGGCAGTCAGTGAAAGAAAACAGCTCTGTATCATGACAGAGACTGACAAGAGCCTTTTCTGCAAAATACACTGCAAATTTACAGGCAAAATCCTGATGTCTGACCCAACAGCAGCTTTAAAACTTTTAGGAAACATTATACTGTATATATCAAATATATATAACATTATGACAGACCAATGACACCAGTTTTACTTCATTTTACAAGGATACACTTCCTAATTTCTATTTTTCCTGCTCACTAGTTCCCAAATACCTAATATACAAACAGTCTTCTTTAGCTGTATAGTTAAATTAACAATATAACAAATTCAAACTATGGTCTGAAGTACTGAAATTTGAAAGGGAACACTGAATTCGTTCCTATTATTTGTAGCTTGATTGAGTTATTTTCATCTTAATTCAAACTGCTTGTTATTGACTGAAAAAAAGAATGTAACATTGGCTTTGGCTCTTGTGGTACATTTAAAATCCATTTATTTTACCAAACCGCACAGTATGTACAGTCACAAGAGAGCCTCTATTTTCCCTTTTAAATGTGCTGTTCTAATCAGGTCTTCCTCCACACAGACTCACAAAGAGTGGAAAAGTTTTAGCAGATGAGCCCTCTCTTCTGCCCCCTGCATGAGTTCCAATTGATTTTTTTTGCCTCTGAATCGTGTCTTTTGAAAGCACTGCTATTATCCCCCTGTGGCACGCTGCACTGATGAATGCCTTTCAACCTTCTCTTCCATGTTTCTTAGCCAGTCATTATCAAAGTGCTGAATTAATCAGCCTTTTAACAGCAGGAGCTATCATGAGGCTGCTAAGCCTCATTTCCAATTCCTACAGTATTCCTGCTGTTTTTTTCCAACAAAGTCATCTCTTCTCTGTGGATTCTGGTATTTGTCTCATAAAATAATCTGTACACTGGTTGAGACATTTACATGGTTGCTGTGCATTTTAATCAATTTAGTAATTGTCTTTTGTCTGCACCATGAGGTTTTTGACTGCAAACCCTGTCTGTGAGCATGGATTTTATTACAGTGTGATGGTATCTGTTAATGCTTACACTTATAACTGTACTAACACTAGCTTGAACATAAATTTGTTCATTTTGTGGGTTATGGTCCACAGGGAAGTAAAATATAGGGAAACGTGCAGTTCAGAAATACAAAAAATGCACCTGCAAAGGCCACCTGAAACCATTTATATACATGTACTTCAGTAAAATTCAAAATGCTACTTTGGCTGTCAGAGATGAAGGGCTATTCCCTCCTGCACCAATTGACACTCATTATATACACCAATACGTATGATTTAGCAGCTAAAAAGCATGACTTCTGTCCTTTCCTTTTACACAGGGCATTTTTGTGTTCTGTCTGGTGTGGTCAGTGGGTGCCAGCTGTGATGATTCAAGCCGGGTCAAGTTTGATGCTGTTGTTAGGGAGGTACTGAACGGTCCTCTATGTGAGGAGACCCAGGCCTGCCACGGTATTCTGGCCTCTGTCGAGGCTCCACCTAAACAGCTGACAGTTCCCCTGCCCGCTGAGGGAACAGTCTACCAGTATCGCTTCATTAAAGAGGTAGGTTTGTTCCTGATAATTGTGCAGCTAAGAGCATTTTGTTGCTCAAAAAACACTGTGATATTTATGACTTAGTTTTTAATGAGCTGCTTATGGGAAAATGTGAGGGAAATTTTATTTGTGGTTTCCATTATTCTGAGTTAAGAATTGGATAAAGAATAAGTATTTCTCTCACACAGTGAAGACTACAAATGGTTATATTATATAGTAATTTTGTTTACACCATCATTATCACATTAACTGACAACAAGCACAAGGGAGAGCCCCCTCTACATCAAGCGCTTGTGGACTGGGCAAATTACATTTTTTTTCCCTAAAACAGTTGGCGAAGAGGGATGCTCTTTTTTTTGTCTGTGTTGCCTTATAAAGTGTCAGCTTCAGTCACATTACTCCAACTGCCTTGAATTTGCTCCCAGTAAATTCAATTTTTATCATGGAGAATATTGAAAAAACAATGTTTTCACAGTAAAGAAAAATACTTTACAGTTCCCTCATCAAAGTGGATATTTGAGATACTCTTCTTGAAAAAGGTGTTGACTGCCACTCTGAAAACTATTACATTTTTCCTGCAGGTTGTAAGAGAAAAAGAACATTATGGCAAATCTGAACTTTGAAACTGAAATTTTTTTAGTTATTTTGTACAATATTTCAGTATTTGTCAAGTTTATATTTTGCGGTATTTTTAACTGTAAGAGGAAATTTTAATTAGCACAGAGCCGGTCAGAGTACTTCTCTATTGTTAACTTTAGCAGTTGTTAACTTTACGTACTTCTTGTGCTTTTACAATATGATTAGAGGAGCAGAGCTTGTATAGATTTAGCAAGAAGTACACAACAAGTTCGTCTTTAGTACAAAAGGCTAAGGGATGGTTAATGACACATTTTGTTTCAGAGCCATTTATTTTATGTACATCAACTATTGCTATTGTTGTAGACTATTGATATGAATCAATTCTGAATACAGTGAAAGGGTCCCATAACATTAGAGACCTTTTAAGTACAAATGCCTGTGCCTGCTCACAATATAGATAAATCCATTTGTGTCCTGTATTTGTCATGTATTCTTACCTACAGATATAATGAGCCCAGTATTATATGCCCCCCTGGTGTGTTTTGGTTGCGTGGGAGGACAGTGGCCTTTTTCTCTTAACTTCTTTTTTTTTTCTCTCTCTCTTTAGGGCCCGGGCAGGTGGGAGCTGTGGACTGATGCGCTAAAGATTGCTCCCCCCATAAACAAAGACGTGCAGTTCAATGAGATCATTGTGCCCACTGAGAACACGGTACGCTACATGGCACTGATGGACCTCCTCGTCACCCACCAGAAGCCCACTATTTTCATCGGTCCCACTGGTACTGGCAAGAGTGTCTACATTACAGTGAGTCGTCTGCTAGGTATTATTTCAGTAGCATAATGTTTGGAAAGCACTAAGGTATTTTACGTTCAACAGAAGGAATTTACCAAACCAAACTGCATTTTTCTGCTACCATTGCCCCGGGGGGGGGGCACCTCCCAACCAAACAGGACTTCTCACCCTCCCAAGAAAAATAAGAACAAAAAAAATTTAACAAAATTTAATATATGTTATTTACGTAAATCATGTGCACCTGTTAACTTTCAGCTCAGTGTGAGATTCTTAACTGAGTTTTGCTGTCTCTTACAATCACATTTCTGAAACACTAGCCCCTTTTATACAGAGATCCTGCTATATAACCATCAGAAGACCCGTTATGCCGCTTTTACTTGTTTATGCTGAATCAAACAAAGGTGCTATATTGTCACCCCGTGTGTGATTTTAAGCCCCTTTTACACAACCTGTTCAAGGTTAGAATGTTGCACCTTTATTCCACCTTGCCATTGTGTAAAAAACACGAACATGAAATGGGGGGGTCATTGAACAGGGCTATGAAACATGAAATACCCTCCCCATTATGATGACTTTTACAATATTTTAAAACCTTCCTCATTTACATCTATATTTGCGGGCTGACAGTGTTCTTCTTCTTCCCTACCTTTCTAAGGACATTACTATGTTTCTTGGCACCACTATCTGTTCATCTGTGGTAAAGCAGGAAACCATTGGTAGGAATGTGAATTTCTCCAACTGCATGCTCATGGTCATATGTCCAAATGCATGTGTGCAAGATACAAACAAAAGTGGGACCCATTCATTAAAACATTGCCTCATTGTGCTCAAACTGGTCAAAACTCCACAGGACACCTTTAATAAGCATAAGCTGAATTGTTCTCCTTTAAGTTGATTAGTTTACATTGAAATACAAGTAGTACATTGTTTCTACAGCCGACTAGTTTTAAAATGGCCTTAAACGTGGGTTAAATTAGCATTAAAAAATCTTAGTAGTAAAAAAAAGTAGATTATTATAAATTATCATTTTCTGTATTTGCTCATTTTTAGCTGTATTTTATCTCTGTTTGTATCTTGCCTCTGTGCTCCTGGGGAATTGGAGATTGGACTTGCATTTTTAGTAGAAGAAATTACTGTTATCATATGTAAAAAAAAACACTACCCATGCTACCAATAACATAATTCCATAGGATGAGTGAGCATCATCAAGCAGTATAGCCCCAGTCTCAGGAAATTTTAGAAAGTGCTTTCAACACACGAATCATTTGGAAGCAACACAGCTACAGGCACCAGGTGTGAAACTTTGGTTAAATACTGAGTGTCTCAGGGCAGACCCTCGGCTATTTATATCAGGGACTAATACCCCTTTCTTCCCTTTCCTTCATTAGTGTATCCATTAGTGTGCTCAGACTTAGGACTCTGGGGAGAATAGAGATCATCTCAGTGGAGAGCCTGCCTTGTTCTCCACTTCTTGCCAGTCTGTGTGGTGAAGAAGCTCTGTCCCATGCCACAATCAGCAGACCGAGACTGATTCCCAAATCCAGCAGGAGTGATAAAGAAGCGTCAGCACTCAGACCATTAGAATGACTGGCGTTGTCTCGGCACTAGTAGCATCAGACAAACACAAATCTCTATCATCTACCCCAGAATACTCTGAAGTGAGACAGAGACAAGCTGTGCTCTTGGTTTATAATTTCGACAAGAGGATGATGATGCACCTTGGCTACATCCTGTGATCACTCGCATCACAAGTCCACTTCAATTATACAGCTCATTACCCACATGATTTCACAGGCATGTGAACTGTGTGCATGCTTACACATGTGTGTGCATGGAAGCTAGAGAGTGTGCTCTGAACACACACATAATAAAATCACCATAAAAATAGATCAAATCCTAATTAAATACATCAGATCACCTATGACTGTGTTCTCTGTTCATAGAAAAAGACAAGGCCATTTTATCAAAATGACCTTTAGTGAAAGCCTCTTTTAGCTTTTAGTAAAATGCCCTTTTGTAAACCGTCATGCAGAATCTAAAATTCACAGATTTTACCCTTTTGACCTTCAGAACATTACTTTAGAACATGTCCTCAGAGGGCAACTAATTTCCTACTTCATTTCATAGTCATTTTCAGGGATTAACTGAGATCCAGTTTGTATATAATGAAATACATACTAATTGGCACGTTTAATGAGATTATAAAGCTTATCACAACCATTTGCCAGGATCAAACTGGAAATGATCATTTTATATGTATTCTGCCTGTATAAGGCGTCTTTGACATGCTGATTCAGAAGAGGGAGAAAATACTTTAAGACATTTTTAACCAAATGAGTATAAGTTAGTAGCCTTATCACATTTATTTGTTGAATTAAGTCCATGATATTCCCAGACCTTAATAGGTCACTTCAAGTGTTCTGAATATTCCATAAAAAAACATGTATACAGTACACACATTTTACAGAGTGTACAATTCATAAGTTGAACACATAACTCATTTTCTATGTGTCACTTTTACAGATAGTATCTTTTATTTTTGCATTGTGTCACTATTTTACATTCATTGTGATAATATGCAGTATATGATATATTTCCATACTATGAGATTTGATGATAATCTGAACTCATATTTCTGATATCTCTTGCCCAGGACTTCCTATTGAATCATCTGCAGAAGGATGTGTACAGCCCATTATTTATCAACTTTTCTGCCCAGACTACAGCTGCCCAGACCCAAAACATTATTTTGTCCAAGCTAGATAAGCGGCGCAAAGGAGTGTTTGGCCCTCCACTGGGAAAGAAAATGGTACATCCTATTTCTTGTGTTCGTATGATGTTCTATGTTGGTATGATTTGTTTGTTTTTCAGTTTACGATCATATCAATGAAGTGAGTCATTAAAATGTTCCAGTTGTAAAGATTTGTAGTTCTATTACACTATTTCATTCTGAGATGCATCTGTAAAAAGTGTACATCTAAACAAAAATCAATGTAGTTTTAAATATCAAATACCTTGTGGTACTATCACTATTTATTATTCTTCCAAGTATACTAATGTTATATCTTTTCAGGTGGTATTTGTGGATGATGTGAACATGCCAGCCAGGGAGGTTTATGGTGCCCAGCCCCCGGTTGAGCTGCTGCGACAGTGGCTGGACCATTGGAACTGGTATGACATGAAGGACTGCTCAATGATCAACCTGGTGGATATCCAGGTCATATGTGCTATGGGACCACCTGGTAAGTAGCAGCTGTACCGTTTCAAAGCCAAGATTGTTTGACAAAATTTAGTTTTTTTCTGTATCTTCACTGCTGCTCAAGTGCTGTAGAGACAGTGTCACAAACCACTACCTGCTGTTTCGTGGAGCTCCTCACTGCCTTAAGGTGTTTATAAATAGTAAATGTTTACCACTTTCACCTCCACTACAACTACCGGTGTAAGCACAAAGGCACCCCTGTCCACTGAGGCAGCTGGCAGCGACAGCTGCAAGAGAAAGAGGGTGGGTGCCACTCTCAGGTGCTCACATAGCTCCAGTATCTGCTGCTGGCGCCTTTGCTGACAGCTTTTCTGGAGCTAATTTTATGCTGGTATATACCATCATGTCTATGATATTAGTTGGGAAAAATAAGCAGTCAGTGGTCAGTTGGGTCCAGAGGTCAGAGTCCACTTTCCCATTGGATCCCACTGTACATGCCAATGTAAACTTGTGTCTCAAATTGAGGGCAATGCTGTATCCCGTTGTCCAAGTCAAAGTTGGTAACAAACATCACTGTATAGTGGAGCTAGCAGTAAGTAAAAGCTCCACATAAAACTTCCATTCAGTGGACTTTATTGACTGATATCGCCTTGCAAGTGTTGAAGAGTTATTGCAATGCAATCTTGTGATACTGTAGATCCAGTGTGCAAATGCTAAACAATGTTACCTGTTAAATTATATTACATGACTTAGAGCAGATAGGTAATGTGGAGCATTTGTCATCTCTGACAAAATCCATGGTTGCTGGGTCATCTTTAATACATCGATGCTCTTCAAAACTGAAATAATGATGATATTTTGATAGAAAAGAGCTACTTAAGAAAAACTGGGTACTGAGTTAGAGAACCAGGAACACTGAAGTATCAGAAATGTTATCTGTGATAAAAATTATATATGTATATATTTTTTTCTTCTGCTTGTTGTTTAGGTGGAGGGCGTAACCCTGTTACACCTCGTTATCTGCGCCACTTCAACATGATTACCATCAATGATTTTGATGAGAAGACAATGTATACAATCTTCTCCAGGATCATAGACTGGCATTTCACCATACGGTAACTACACAGAATATGAAACTTGCATGGTGCTTTTATTGTATTGACTCAGTTCTGTGTGCATATGTTTAGGAATGTTCATAAACAAACCTCTATACACAGTATAATCCACTGAACTTTTCTGCAGCACAGAAGGTGCTGCAGAATAAATAAATGATAATAATAAATTTCAGTCCTATATATGGCATTGATCCACCACTTCCACTTTTTCAACTACCAGGAAAGCATCCCATCACTTTCAGCATAAGAATGAATTGTAAATTACTACTAATCAAAGATCATTAGGCAGCTAAGACTGCAAAATTGAACATAAAGTTAGGAGGATAAATGTTAGTTATTAAAAAATTATTCTGTAATTAGAAGATGAAAGGTTTTCCTACTCTGTTCCTGCACTGCTGCAGTGTTTGCCTCAGAGACTGAAAGTCCTAAAGCAATCAAATCTGTTGGATAGGTTTCAAATTTACCCAAGCACTCATGCAGACAGAAATGTCACTTGCATTTTAACAGGCCAGACATTTTGGAAATTCTTTTTTTTTTTTGGTATTTTGGAAACATGTTGGTCATTTCAATGTGTACATATATATATAAATTACAAATTAATTTTCCTAACTAGACAGGGGGAAATGATCAGAACAGGATCTGAACAGAGAATCAACCATTTCATCCACAGATTTGTTTTCCCCAAGTCATTTGCATCGCTGACCTCTCAGATCGTTAATAGCACCATGTCAGTGTACCAAGAGGCCACCAAGAACCTGCTACCAACCCCCGCAAAGTCCCATTACCTGTTCAATCTGCGCGACGTCTCTCGAGTCATCCAGGGCATCTGCCTGACACGGCCAGAGACTGTAGATGAACAATCTGCCATCAAACGGCTCTGGGTGCATGAGGTAATGTTATACACAACAGAAAAGCAGCAGAAAATACTTAAGACCTAAACAACTATGGTAACATAAATTACAAATAAAATACAGATATCTTGAAATACACTGTAATCCAGTCAAGCTAACACCTGCCTGTCTTACTTGTTGCTGTCTTACTCTAATACATTTCTCAGAAACCTCCTGACTGTGCTGATCTCTCTATATCTGTCTCTCTCCTTGTCTCCCCCACTCACTCTTTCTTTGTCTTGTATATCCTCAGGTCCTGAGGGTATACTATGATCGACTGGTCCACGACACAGATCGGTCCTGGCTTGTAAGCCATTTACAGGTGGTGTCTCAGAGTCAAATGAAGGAAAACTTCCATCAGCTCTTCCAACATTTGGACCAGGACCATGATGGAAAAGTCACTGAGGACGACCTGCGTAGCCTCATGTTTTGCGACTTCCATGACCCTAAGGGTGAGGACCGCAACTACCGTGAGGTGCACAACCTCGACCAGCTCCGACAGGTGGTGGAGTCCCACTTGGAGGAATACAACAACATCAGCAAGGCGCCTATGAATCTGGTGCTTTTTCGTTTTGCCATTGAGCATGTGTGCCGCATATCCCGCATCCTCAAGCAGCCAAGTGGACACGCTCTACTGGTGGGTGTGGGCGGGAGCGGGCGTCAGTCTCTCACCCGGTTGGCTGCCTACATGGCAGAGGCAGAGCTCTTCCAGGTGGAGATCTCCAAGACTTATGGAACCACTGAATGGCATGATGATCTGAAGTTAATAATGAGGAAGTCCACACAGGGCGAAGCCCATGGCGTGTTCCTTTTCACAGATACACAAATCAAAATGGAGTCATTTCTGGAGGACATCGGCAACCTGCTCAACACTGGCGAGGTAAAGTGGGAGGGACACAGAAAAAGCCACAGAAAAGCCATGATGGCTCATAGATGTATTAATGTGCATGGATAGATTGATGAATGAATTGAAGTATAGATATTATTTACAAGCTGATGGGAAGATCGGTCAGTCAATAAAAGGTTTGGATGAATGGTTAGAAAGAAGTAAGTATGGATGGAGAAACTGATGGAAAGACAGATGTGTTTATAGACTGAGATATTGATGAATGCTTGATGAATATATGGTTAGACAAATGGATGTGGTTGGATAGATTGTGATACAGAGTAATGGTTTTAAAAGTTCTACTTTACAAAGCCAATACCCAAATTCAGATCGTTCTGTTAACTGGTTGTTTCCAGGTGCCTAACCTGTTCGCAGTTGATGAGAAGCAGGAAATCTGTGAGCGGATGCGTGTGCTGGACCGGCAGCGTGACCGTGATAAGCAGACGGACGGCAGCAACTTGTCCCTGTTCAACATGTTTATCGAGCGCTGTCGCACACAGCTGCATGTCGTGTTGGCCATGAGTCCCATTGGAGATGCCTTCAGGAACCGTTTGAGACGTTTCCCTGCCCTCATTAACTGCTGCACCATTAACTGGTTCCAGGTGTGTGTATGTATGTTGCATGAGTTTGGGTTTGGTCGAACCCAAAGCTCTTCAGATAGCTAATCAAAAGACATGGACCATATATAATCCATGAATGTTATGGCCTCTTTACAGGGGGTGAATAAGCCAATTGAAGGACAATAAACGAATAAAGATTTGGGCTGACGTTATCAGAAAACCATAGCAGAGAGTAAAATGCCCTGTATGTATGGTGGCTATAAAGCATATTTTCTTCATTGCCAGACCTGGCCCGAGGATGCCCTGCAGGCAGTGGCCTGCCGCTTCCTGGAGGATGTTGAGATGACAGATGAGTCCAGAGAAGGCTGCATCAACATGTGCAAGAGCTTCCACACCTCAACTATTGAGCTGTCAGTCCGCTTTTTGGCTGAGTTGGAGCGCCACAATTATGTCACACCAACCTCATACCTGGAGCTCATTTCCACTTTCAAAGCCCTGCTGAGGACAAAAAGAGCGTAAGATCAAGATTTAGGATATACTGTATGTACAGCTGTTATTTGATGTGTTTGTGATCTCATCTCTTATCCTTATTTCCTTATCTCTGTCTGTCCTCTGCCCAGTGAAGTGATGAAGCTGAAACGTCGTTATGAGGTGGGCCTTGAGAAACTAGAGTCAGCAGCAAACCAGGTGGCCACCATGCAAGTTGAGCTAGAGGCTCTACAGCCACAGCTGCTTGTGGCCAGTAAAGAGGTGGATGAGATGATGGTGGTGATTGAGCATGAATCTGTGGAGGTGGCTGAGACAGAGAAGGTGGTCAAAGTGGATGAGGCTGTGGCCAACGAACAAGCCATGGCTGCCAAGGCCATCAAGGATGAGTGTGATGCCGAACTGGCTGAAGCCATGCCAATCCTGGAGTCAGCCCTGGCTGCGTTGAATACTCTCACCACTCAGGTAAAAGAAGAAAAATGTTTTTTCTAATGTAAGATAGTGCCCTTACATATTGTTCCAATGCCAGGTGTACTGGAATAGTCAGGAGGGTGGATCTAATGATGTAGTTATTTTTATCTACAGGATATCACAGTGGTGAAGTCCATGAAAAGCCCACCAACAGCTGTCAAGCTGGTGATGGAGGCAATCTGCATTCTCAAAGGCATCAAGCCAGATCGTGTGCCAGATCCCTCAGGTTCTGGGAAAAAAGTGGAGGACTATTGGGGCCCAGCCAAAAAGCTTCTTGGAGACATGAAATTCCTCCAGAGCCTCCATGAGTATGACAAGGACAACATCCCACCAAATTTCATTGCTGTCATCCGCAACAAGTACATCACTAATCCAGACTTTGTACCAGAGAAGATTCGAACTGCATCCACTGCAGCTGAAGGCATGTGTAAGTGGGTGTGTGCCATGGAAAAGTATGAAAAGTAAGTAATGTTCTTCTCCTTCTGTGTTTCCTTCTGTGTGCTCAGTTATGAAAATTGATGCATATTTGCAACGCTTGGGATAGCTTTCATCTGTCTTAGTGATTAACATGAAGCTCGGTTATTGGTTACTTCAAAGGAATAATCATTTTCCTGGTGCTGGTGTACCATGCATATGCCAGGTTCAAAGTGATTCATGTAACAAGCTAAATCCTAGATGCAAGTAATTTCAAGGGAAATGTTCACATCATTATTGTTCTGACAATCTTAAATGTTACTGTAATTTATAGAAGCTTAAGTCTATGTTTTGTCTGACATCATTTCACTGTCCCAGATAAATCATCAGAATCATATATATCATATATTATACTTAATGTGTATAGATGAAAAAAGATTTAGGGCACCTTCTGTGCCATGCAGTGTTTTCACAATGTTGTTCTTTTCATCTCTGGTTCACACGTACTGTATCTATTAAATCCAACCCATTCAGCAATGCTTCATGTGTCCCTCAGGGTGGCCAAGGTGGTGGCTCCGAAGAAGGAGAAGCTAGCACAGGCTGAGGGCGAGCTGAGGGTGGCCATGGAGAGCCTGCAGAAAAAGCAGGCTGCCCTCAAAGAAGTCCAGGATGAACTCGCAAAGCTTCAGGAAACTTTGGATGCTAATAAAACCAAGAAAGCTGACTTGGAGAATCAGGTTCATGCTTTTTATATGTTTGTGTGATTGCAGACAGTTGACCTTCATTCAGTTCCTCGACCTCAGAAAAACCACAACAGTGCGTCATGTTTTTGCATTCCCCTTCTGATGATGCCCCCCAGGTGGATCTATGTAGTAAGAAGCTTGACCGAGCGGAGCAGCTGATTGGAGGCCTGGGCGGAGAGAAAACACGCTGGAGTGAAATGGCCTCCGATCTCGGGAAGCTCTACAATAACCTGACGGGGAACATCCTTATCTCAGCGGGCATAGTAGCTTACCTGGGAGCCTTCACCTCCAGTTACAGACAGGTAAGATGATGGACCAGATACTACATATTTTGGAAGTGGACAGTAACAATATATTATTAGGATATTTTGAGATGACCAGTTTCCTTGTTCAAGCAGTTTGTCAACACAGCATTTTTTCAGTCAAGTCTGTAAAGACTGTAACATTTTCTGAGGCAGAGCTGCTACATTTGGAGTTAACATTTCATTAATTGTGAGGCTAATGATTTTTTTTTTCTCAGCACAGTTTTAGGCCAAGGAAAGCCGAACGCTTGAGAGCAGTTCAATGAAAAATAAATAGTGTGGAGCTACCAAAGCACATCTTTTTTTTCCTCTTTCTGAGCCTCACGTTTCCAAGACCAAGCCAGTGTTTAAAGGTCATGTTTTATACTGTGTCAGGGCTATTGCGATGCTCGAAAACACTAAGGAAGACAATGAGTTAGTTATTTTTATCATGCAAGTGCATGATTGTGTTTGTGAATGGAGGGATGTTTGATTGGTTATGTGCTTATTTTCACACCTTTGAAATAGCTCTGTTAATGTCTGTGTGAATGTACATGACTGTATATTTTTGTGAACAGCTTAATTATTCATTAGCATAAGCTCTTATTTGTTTATAGGTTAGTATGTAATTAAGTGAGATGGAAGTATTTAACAGTAAGTGTGCTGCTCTATAGGATCAGACAGAGGAGTGGATGAATCTTTGTAAGAGTAAAGAGATCCCATGCTCCGCCAACATGTCTCTGATGAACTCACTGGGCGATCCAGTAAAGATTCGTGCATGGACCATTGCTGGCCTACCATCAGACAGCTTCTCCATTGACAACGGTATCATAATCTCGTGAGTATTGAAGAAAAACTTTATGCTGACATGGCATTCCCCTAAAGGAAAAGACACCAGTAATTTCTTAGTGCCTAGCAATTTATTATTAAGAATTGAATGCATATTTTCTGCTGTCCTTAAATCGAGCATCTGCCGACAGCCAGTCTTGATACAAAATGTATATATTCCTACACAATAAAGCTCTACTGTGCAGTGCATAAAAAAATTGTTCTTGAATAAAAAAAAATGTCTGGACAAGAATTGGACAGCATCTCAAAATCATAAAATGAGGAGCACTAACAGAAAACTGAAGCTCAAATGCATTTTTTACAAAAGCATCATTTTGGAGGTGTGGTACACCTGCAAATTGTTTCTGGAATAGAGGCAAAGCGATCAATGTTTTTTTAAACCCAAAGGGCCTCATCTTACTGTGAGCATGAATATCTTCATTGAAACTGCTGGACACTATCTATTTTTCATGCCGCTTCACATTTCACTCACTCACTGTGCATATGGAATAAGTTCCAATGTTTTAATGGGGTGAAAAGCAGTTTTTTTTGATAGCTGAAAGACCTGAAACACAATGGGTTTCAGGTAACAAAGGATCAGGATTAGATTGCCTATTACCTATCAGTATATCCTACTAAAAAAAGAGACTATGACAGAAGTTTGTAAGCTATAGAAGCCCATGTGACATTGTCTGATTCAACTTTAAGGTGTAGAAAAAAACATTACAGGACATCTGCTTGTTTGAGTAAATGAAGCAGCAACATTGTTTTTTAATCACAATACTATGGCCCCTGGTGTGCTATCCAACTGTGAGCTGTCTAACTGTGCTGAGAGTGAATGTTCACCCCTAAGCTGCTCTCTACATCTCAATTCTTGTCTTTCAACATCCCCCCTATTGTTGTGATGGTTCACATTTAAAAGTTACAGGATCTCTCATTCTGACAAGACAGCATTGTTTGATCATATACTACTCTCTGTGTGTGTGCGTTTGTAGTAATGCCAGGCGGTGGCCTCTGATGATCGATCCCCAGGGCCAGGCCAACAAGTGGGTGAAAAATATGGAGAAGGCCAACAGCCTGCATATTATTAAACTGAGTGATGCTGACTTTGTACGTACTCTGGAGAACTGCATTCAGTTTGGCACACCAGGTGAGTAGAAAGTATTTCTCTGGTATGATGCCTCTGTGGCTGCTCCCTACTCTGTGTGCATGTGCCTCATCCACATTTTTGCAGCTCCTGTTACTGCCTGCTGAGGTCTCTCTTCACCACAGAGTCAGATTATTGCTGTGCATAGAATGTTTTTCTCCATTGTTCTCTGTTCTGCAGTGGAAGAATAAATATATGGAATATTTCTGAGTGAGGTGTTCCAATGAGCCTACTGCACTATTAGAATGTCAAACTACTGTAAATCATGCAAAAGACCAGGAGAAATCAATTAGCTTTTTTTTTTGCATTTTCCCTGCCCTCTGTCAGGAGGTCAAACTGAAATGTGATGACATTAGATGACATGACTATTTTGTGTGTTGTGTTTCTCCAGTGGTTGTGTGTGTGTGTGTGTGTGTGTGTGTGTGTGTGTGTGTGTGTGTGTGTGTGTGTGTGTGTGTGTGTTAAAATATTTCTCTTTAACATTAAATTGGAACAGCCTCCCTTCACTCTCCAGTGCCACTGTGTGGCTGTGACCTTGGTTCATAAACTGGGTTCAGAATACACCCCACTATCTGTTTACAAAAGCACACAAGGTAACAACCAACCCTGGAAAAATACTTGTACCTTTGTCTTCTCATAGGATTTTGAGAGGCTATGAAAGGGAACAGCAAGACAGGAATTAGAATTAGAAGCAGAGACAGCTATACAGCCATTAAAAAGACATCTAAATAATGACCTGACTCAGCCAGCCGTTGGGTCTTTGCTTACTGGCAGACTACAAGGCCAACAGTTCAGAGAGTAACTTGTCCTTGGTGGGTGCAAAATAGTCCCCAGAGGGTACAGTTTCACCCTCCATAGCCTGTTTGTTTATTTCACAGATTTTACAGTTTCTTGCTGTTTGTATTGTAGCTTATAATCCCGATTATGTGCTTTATTCTTTCTTTTTGAATGATTGAGCTAATGTTTCCCTGCCATCTCTCTTAGGCAAGGCATATGTTTATTAAACACTACAAAGTGCTGTGTACAAAGTACTGTTTAATCTGCTGGAAATATTAGCAGTATTGATATGATTGTACCAAGACAAAATTATGCTTCAAAGCAATTTGGAGAGGCTTGCCTGATCTGGTTAACTGTCTTGCAGAAGAAAGTTCATCAGCTGTCACTGCCTCTGAATGCTGTATGAAAACGTAGTTAACTGAGGCATAATGTCATATATGTTATAGATGGGCGAATGTTCTTAATATGGGAACAGCATTAACATACTTAATAAGAGATAACATTAATAATGATGTTATGGAAATAAGACATATCTAACTAGTAATGTTTAGTTGCTTCACTGATTTCTTGGTATTGTGTGTATGCACATGTTCATGGAGCTGACTGCAGTGTTGAATGTCAATCGTAGGGAGCTGAAAAAGGAGGGTGAGGGTTATGCTTTTGTAAGTCTTGTAATATTGCTGTAATACATTCCACAGTATTTACAGTCCAGATTGTTATTATATGACAGTTATACATTTTTTGTTCCTCAGGCTGTGAGTTTCAGCACATTCAATTTTCCACTATATATTTTATACTAAATATACAACATCAAAGTGACAAATTTCAACTTTAATTTGAGTAGGTTTACTACAATATGTAAAGAACAGATACACATCAAGTCAAATAAAATGATCATATTTAACATTTTGTGGTTAATATTCTGCATTCCTTCGTAGACAGTGACTGAAGTCTTTAACCCACAGATGTCAGTAGATGTTCTGTATCTTGCCTGGTGATGCTCTCCCAGAGCTACACTGCAGCCTCCTTCAGTTCTTGCTTGTTATGGAGTCTTTCTGCCTTAAGTTTGGTCTTCAGCAGGTAGAATGCAGCTCAATGATACTGAGATGTTCCTCCTCTTCACCCTGAAAAGCTCTTGTTGCTATGGCCATATGTTTAGAATCCTTGTCCTGCTAAATGATGAAATGTTGTCCAATGAGTTTAGATGCATTTGGCTGAATCTGAGCGCAGAGTGATCCTCTATACCTCTGCATTGCTTCTGTTAGCAGTGAAATCATCAATAAATTCCAGTGTGCTGGTTCCATTGGAGCAATACATGCCCAAGTCATAAAAGAACCAGCACAATGTTTTACAGATGAGATGTTGGTTTTGGGTCATAAGTCCTCCTGTTCCTTTTTTTCCTCACACTTTGGTCTTTCCATCATTTTGATAGAGGTTGATTTCTGTTTCATTCGACCTCAGACCTCTACTAGTTCTACCAGTTTCTTTCATGTATATATATATACTGTATGTACACGTGTGTATGTGTGTGTGTGTGTGTGTGTGTGTGTGTGTGTGTGTGTGTGTGTGTGTGTGTGT
>NW_019525242.1:2093591-2283468 GCF_002814215.2 Seriola lalandi dorsalis | reverse complement strand
AGGGAGTAATAAAACACAGGCTCTCACAGGGACCACAGACATACCATATGCATTACTCTGCCTTTAACATTTTATTATTTAGCACATAGAGATGTAACAAGCAGTCTAGAATGTTGTGCTATCTCAAGTGATTGTCACACATTACATTGTTATTGAAGTGTCATGTGGGCTACTGTATTTTCTCTTTGCACCACACAACCTGAAATATGTAGATTGTTACAGGCCACTTTGGAGAGTTTTGGTTTTGTGTTGTCTTCATTTGAAATTTAAATTTAGCTAATTGTTTGTAACAATGAAGAATTATTCAAACCTTAATTCCAAAAAAAGACCTCTACCAAGAGATAGCGCTACCTTTACTCATTGGGTCTTACTTATTGCATCATACCACTCAACTGACAGCACATTTGTACCCTAGCAACACAGTGAGTCATCACACAGAGTCTCCCAAAAAAGTATTCCAAGAAAGGGAGCATTAAAGGAAATTGCATTACAAAGAGGCAAGGGGTTGGAAAGCATTACCGAAGATCACATTTCAAGCATCTATTTGCAGGGGCCCCGCTCTTTATGGGCGGCTATTAGATGGATTCAACTCATTTTTCACAACTGGCTCAATCTTTTTTTTTTTATCCTTTTTGTTTAAGTTTTTTTTTTTGCCTACAGTAAAGTACGGTACGAGGCTTCCATTATTCCCACTAAAAGCACTACTTTCAAATACAAGAGGCAAGCATCTAGGAAACTAGCCCTTATGAAGCTCAAGGGACCAAAGGGAGCAAAGGAGGAGGGTGTATGTGTGAAAAGGACGAATGGGAGATTTATATGGGCTCTGAGTCTTTACCATCAGCTCAGTGGGTCCGCAGCATCAATAGAAATAGAATTAGGCCCTGGAGAAGTGCACTCGTTTATTAGGGCAGAGAGTAGATAGCAGATATAGGCTTTTAACCTCTGGGTAAGTGCAAAGCAGGATGAGTAAGGCTGTGGTAAAAGACACTCCTTCACTTCGAGCTGTAACACCTTTTCACAGAAAAGAAAAAAAGTAAATGCATCCTACCTGTACTTTTCCAAGATTGGAGTGGTTATTAGAATTTATTAGGTACAAGGTTAGTGGGGAGAACAGCTCTGGAGTTAAGGTGATCAACACTGCACTGTAAAAGTATGAGAGCAAGGGTGG
This sequence comes from Seriola lalandi dorsalis, assembly GCF_002814215.2. NCBI lineage: Eukaryota > Metazoa > Chordata > Actinopteri > Carangiformes > Carangidae > Seriola > Seriola lalandi. Next base: position 2,282,300 of record NW_019525242.1, on the reverse strand, counting down.
GACTAGACAACCCCAACCCCCGAACACACAAAACATACAACTCCATGTATCTCTTCCCCTGTGCTGTAGGTCACCCTTCTGAACTTCATGATCACCCCAGAGGGCATCCAGGACCAGCTGCTGGGTATTGTGGTGGCCCGGGATAGGCCTAATCTGGAGGAAGAGAAACAGGCTCTCATCCTACAGGGAGCAGAGAACAAAAGGTACAGTAGCACACACCAGACCCGTGTGAAATTTTAACTATTAAAATAAAAAATTCACATTCCCCAAAGTGCAAACTGCAGACTTGTTAAATTTGTCCTCATACTTTTTGCAGACAGTTGAAAGAGATTGAGGACAAAATCTTACAGGTGCTTTCCTCCTCTGAGGGCAACATCCTGGAAGACGAGACAGCCGTCAAGATCCTCTCCTGCTCCAAGGTGCTAGCCAATGAAATCACAGAGAAGCAGGCTGTGGCTGAGGTGACGGAGCAGAAGATTGATGAAACCCGTATGGGCTACACACCAATTGCCGTGCATTCAGCCATCTTGTTCTTCTCCATTGCCGACCTGGCTAACATTGAGCCCATGTACCAGTACTCCCTCACCTGGTTTATTAACCTCTTCATCAGCTCCATCGACAGCTCAGAGAAGAGTGACGACTTGGAGCAGAGGTAAGCAGGGCTGACAAATGCACTGGCCAAATACTGGTTCCTACAAGTCACTTAAGCAAGTTCTTGGACCATAGCACTTTCTCTCTGCTCGAAAAATCATATTTGGTTTGGAAGCTGTTAAAAGAAATTTGAATGTAACACCAGTAACAGCTCATGAATTCTGTTAGGTTTGGAACAAGATTATTAAAATGCCACCATATGTATCTTTTGCAGGCTACAGATCCTGAGAGACCACTTTACCTACACACTATATGTCAATGTGTGTCGCTCACTGTTTGAGAAGGATAAACTGCTCTTTTCCTTCTGCCTCACTGTCAACCTTCTCATGCACAACAAGCTGGTAGGAATATACACACCCTCCACACATGTTACAACACTATGTTATTTGATAACACATCTAATATTTTTGTTTGATTGGTTTGTTAGTAAGTTATTATCTGATCAAAAAAGCTAGTGAGCATAATTTTTCAGAATCAGTCCTCTGTATGATTGCGTTAGATTATCAGTATTTTGCATTTTCAATTTGCATAAAGCTGTTACCCAACATAATCCCCAAAATGGTGAACCTTTAAATCACTTAATCACAAATAGTGGTTAATCCTCTGCTGTGGTAACTCTTTAATAGCTTCATCACAGCAATTAATTTTTTAGGTGGATGAGGGGGAGTGGCGCTTCCTTCTGACAGGTGGTGTGGGCCTGGACAACCCCCACTCGAATCCCTGCACCTGGCTCCCCAAGAAGTCTTGGGATGAGATTTGCCGTCTGGATGAGATGGAATGTTTCAAAGGTCTGCGGCGCAACATGGCTCACCTCAGGAATGAGTGGAAGAAGGTCTATGACAGCCCAGTGAGTGTCATTAAGCTGATTGGTGGGTGCTGATGGGGCTCTTTCTGTGGGTGTTGTATATATTTCTGTGTTGGTAAAGACAAACTGGGTAGGTATAAATTAGTTGCTTTCTGTCCTTTCTCTCATTGAAAAATTCAAAAGGTTGAAAAACTAATAAGACACCAAATAATCTGGGTTAATGCCCACATTTTTTAAAATCAGCATGTACAGGCACCATTACATCAAAATACCCGAGAGAACTAGAGGGAGAAGAAAATCTGTAAATCCTCCCAAAATGCAAGTTTAGTCAGTACGCACCTTTATATTGCTGGCATGTGGTCTTGTTGTAGAACTTGCAAATATGTTGACTTCCTGTTATAGATGTGGTTGTGGTTAGCAGGTTAGCAGTCTTGAAATTAAGTCACATTTAGCACTGATAAGAACATTTGAATTCTGGAAGATTCAGAGGACCAAAGTCTTTAGAGCAAATGTTAAAGAGATTTAGGGTTTTTACCACATATTTTTCCAACATACGCTGTATGACACTAAGGCCCTGTACAGACAATCTAAGGCAGAACTGCTTGACACCAGCTTGAGCAATTGTTTGCCTGTGAAGAGAGAGCAAACCTTGCATCAATACCACTTTTGGTGTTGTGTACTGCTGTGATTTAATAGGCTCAAAGATCAAATTATTCAAAATGTAAAATTTTTTGCAGCTGACCTTTGAAAGTGCACCCAATCAGATTACGGATGACTAAGTCAGTGAAATATGGAGAAAAAAACATCTCTGACTTTATACAAATATGATATTAGTCTCATTTAAAAATAACTGTGTATTGTTTTCTTCTCTTCAGTCTGCCTTTGAAAGTTGTTTAAAATATAGTATATACAGCAAATGGTGATGTATTGGTGTTGAGCTGCTAAGACTGTACCTAACTGAATGGTGACTGTAGCCCAGACTGCTGGTCATGTAAGCTGTCTAAGATTCCAATCAAATCTACTTCCTTATTAAAAAATAGACAACAAGCAAAATCAAATTTCTCCTCCATATGAAAGAAAAAGGCTTTAGTGGGCTGTGGAAGAGAGGAAGTGAGGGATGATAGAGGGAAAGAAGTTATTTGAATTGGAAAAGGAAACAAGTGCAGAGTGAATAGGTTGAATGTGTTTTCCAGTGGATTTGGCTCATGAAAAACAGGCCAGCCCCACCCACCCTGCAGCTCAACAGTATAGCTCAGAGGGATTCCACAACACTCATGCAGCCCCTGTCTCACATCCTCCAACCAATGGCAATGTGACAGAGCTCACCACAGCCCCTCATCCTGCCCCATACACCAGGGAGCACCTGCTACTACTACCTCCATGTTGGATGTGTTGAGAAATGAAAGTAATATATTTTTCATTATTAATACCTGCCATTTGTTTGAGTATGATCATCATCATCATGTGACCATTTTTCAATTTATCTTATAAATTGGTATAATCTTATTCAAATTCACACTTTATTAATTTTTACAGTGTCTTGTAACTATTTGCTATACTTTAATTAGGTGTTGCAGATTCCCCAGTTTTGGCTTCTTATTTTAATTCATGTTTAATAACTAAGTTTTATTATTTTAAGTGTAGTGTAGGAAAAGCTCACAGGTACAGATGATGCACACACTGTCTCCATCTCTGGATTATAAAGAATCTAAAATTGAAGTTTTATCTAATTAAATCTATTCTGTTCTTGTTGTGGTAGTCACCTCTTTGCAATCTAGATGCAAGAACGGCTGTTTAATCAACGTGTGGTACACACATGCTTGTGTCTTTGCTGTCATGCACACACACACACACACACACACACACACACACACAGGCACCATCTTTGATTTATAATCAACAGAATCAGCCATAACGCTTCTATCTAATTAAATCTAGTTTGTTCCAGTTGTAGAATTCACATTTATTCAATCTTGATGTAACAACAGCTGTTCAATCAAGCGCACAGGCACTCCGACTCACACACCCCTGTACACACAGAGAATCCCCAGGAGATCCTAAATAGGTGTATCTGTCTCAAAGCACCTGCCAACACACATAGCCAGAAGTCTCTCGACAAACAGCCTGGGGGAAATAATTCCAAAACTTCCTGCTACCATTGCTCACTTCTTCTGGTGCACTCGTTCCACAAATTAATCAAACATATTGCTCTGACCCAGTACCCAGTGGTTTTTCTGTTTCCCCACCTCTTCTTCTACCGCTTTCTCCTTTTCTTCAGTCTGTCCCCTTTCATACATATTTATCTGTCTCCCTGCATTACTCTCCTCCCCATTCACATTACAAATTACCCCTCTTTTTGCTTAATTAAATAGTTTAATCTTGCAACAGCTTGATACAGTGCAACCCCACCCTAAATCTCCCCATCCTCTCCAAGAAAAGTTGACAGAAGGGCCTTTAGATGTATGTTTCTTGAAGGTAACATGATGAGGGCATGCCTCGTTTACTGATGAATAAAAATGACTGAATTGCCTCATTCTAATCTGCATTAAAAGATGTCATTTATTCATCTCTGTGACTTTGCAGGTTCTCCTCTGATTTGCTTGATTCTATTCTACACCAGTCACTTGAGTATTTTATTAGCATTTATGTTTATGAAACAGATAATGGTGGAAGAAAAATAAGTGATGAGATATCTGCAGTATATTTTCTTCCCAGAAAAGGTCATGTTAAAGTGAGTCATGCTAATATTTAGAAGCAAATGCATTGTGCTCCAGCGTGGAGTCTGAAGTAATTCCCATTTACCCAACAGTATAATTTCAGTCTGGGTTGTGCTGTGTCCATTTGCAGAGCCCCCATCAGACTCCTTTCCCCGATGAGTGGCAGGACAAACTGAGCCAGTTTCAGAAGATGCTGGTGATTCGATGTCTCAGACCTGACAAGGTCAGATCATATGTTTTTTTCCAAAGATTGTTTCCAAAAGATTTTTTGGCTACCAAGTTGTGAATCCATTTCCGTAAACATCCCCATTATATTAGGATGCAAAAATTCCCGAATGATTTCAGGTTATAAGGACTTTTTCACGCAAACACTAAACACATTCCATTAATCTGTCCTCCAGATTATTCCCATGGTACAAGAGTTTGTTTCCAACAGTTTGGGTCGTCCCTTCATTGAAGCGCCACCCTTCAACCTGAGTGAGGCCTTTGTTGATAGCCACTGCTGTGCCTCCCTGATCTTCATCCTCTCCCCCGGCTCAGACCCCATGGCTGCATTGCTGAAGTTTGGAGATGAAAAGGTACAGAGACATCTGGGAAATTCAGTACCTTTGAAGCCTGCTGTGTGTACAAACTCAAAATGAAAGGAGAAATTGAATCCTCTAGATTTGCAAGGCTCCCACACAGGTCTTGAAAGCACTGAAAATAATTTTGGCTCCTTCCAGGGTAAAAAGCAGCTACATAAGTTAGTGTGTGCATGTGCATGACTGTTCTTATCCCTTAGGGCTTCACTGGTAACAAGCTGACCTCCCTCTCACTGGGCCAAGGCCAGGGTCCTATTGCTATGCGTATGATTGAGACAGCCATTAAAGAGGGCACCTGGGTGGTTCTGCAGAACTGCCACTTGGCCACTTCATGGATGTCAACTCTGGAGAAAGTCTGTGAGGTCAGAACACACACACATGCTTTCTATACACAGATTCTATTCCCAATGCTTAAAGTGCTACTATATTACTTCCAGTATGTTCATTTATTTACTTGGTCTTTGTGGCTGTGAGCAGGAGCTGAACCCAGACACCACCCACCCAGACTTTAGGCTGTGGCTGACTAGTTACCCATCTCCCACCTTCCCTGTGGCTGTGCTTCAGAATGGGGTGAAGATGACCAACGAGGCTCCGAAGGGCCTGCGCGCCAACATTGCACGCTCCTTCTTAATGGATCCTATCTCTGACCCAGAGTTTTTTGGAAGCTGTAGCAAGCCGGTCAGTGTGTGCCTGCGTGCATGTCTTTGTGTGTGTGCATGTGTGTGTGTATATATATCTAGGTGGCTTGCTGTGAATATCTATCACACCTACATCAGTGGGAGTCCAATGCTCCTTTGTGTCTCTTGTCACCCTGCTGTGCATTTCAGTGTGTGTTTGTTTTAGCTGTAGAAATAAAAAACAACCAGTACTATTTATCTTTGACTATGCCACCCATCTGTGCTTATCCACCTCTCAGGCTGTATTCAAGAAGCTACTGTATGGTCTGTGCTTCTTCCACGCCCTAACCCAAGAGAGGAGGAAGTTTGGACCTTTAGGCTGGAACATTCCTTATGAATTCAATGAGACCGACCTCCGGATCTCTGTACAACAGCTGCACATGTTCCTGGAACAGTACGAGGTACATAGCGTTTTCCTTTCATGGATGATTCTTATTTCTTTGGTATTATTAAAAGTATTTTTTAACTCTCTCCATTAACTCACTTAAAAGTCAGTTATTAGAAACATCATCACATGTTTCCCAGGTAAGTGCATACTAACACAACCTTGTTCTGTCATACATACTTCATATAGACCCACATGAACTAAGTTCATATCACTTGCACAAAATAAAACATGCTTTTGTATGTTCACCATTCATATATACGGTATTCAGTGTCTAAGCAGATAATAGAAATTCTAGCCTTTACAAGTGGTTTCTCCTCATATAAGTATCTGCTTTCATCCTCTATATTCAACTCCACTCTTGACATTTTTCCACAAACCGATAGCACTCCAGCCCTCTACCAGTCTTAGTTCCTCCGCTGTAGCTGAGAAAAAGTGGCAGAAATTAACTACTGAGGATATCTTTTTTGAAGAGTGACATTTTCATCTTGTAACCAAGTGCCGCTCAGTGAATTTGTAAGTGAAACCCTCTAGTGGAAAATGCCACAATGGGCACAGCCCTAACCTTTCACCTGCTATTACATCAGCTTTCATTCCAAGTCCAGGTCCTGAAGTGAATTTCAGCCAGGTCCCCTGTTACATAAGAATGTACACAACACAGCAAAGAATGTACACACAGACAAGGAAATCCTGCATCTCAATGCCCACCTCTCCTTAAAATGTGCAACCCTATTGCAAGGTCATTCTTTGATTCCTGTGTAAAATGCCTGATTTCTTGTTTCCTGCAGGAAGTGCCATTTGACGCCGTGCGTTACATGACTGGTGAGTGTAACTATGGAGGGCGTGTGACAGATGACTGGGACAGACGGACTCTTCGTACAATCCTCTCTATCTTCTACACTTCCAAGATCATCAAGGACCCGGACTATAAGTTTGATCCCAGTGGGATATACTATGCACCAGCTGAGGGAGATGTAAGAAACAGAATCACACAAAATTGCTATAAATCATAGCCAACAGCAGTCTTAGTATCAAGAAGGGTTCTTTATAAATCACAGCTTTAGCTTAGATTTGGCTGTAACCACATTAATACAGATAGGATTTTACAAAGATTAAGCAGTGCCGTGGTATTACCTGGGAAACTTTGCACAGTATTTCACATAGAGTTGTTTTAGATACAAAGCAACTCACTGAACTGACTCGTCACTCACTTATTCACATTAAGCAGGCTGCACATTCACTGCCAATGGGGCGTTGTTAAGTGTGAAGTAGTTCTTCTTTACTTTGGTCATCTATGAAATGCAGGTGTTTCTACAGTCAGTGATTTTGCAGAGATATGAGGATAACCTCATCAGAAAATATAATCCTTTGTTAACTAGATGACAGTGGCTCCCCTCTTTTGCCTAATCGAGTGTTTATTCAACACAACCCTATGTATTCTGGCTAGAGATGACCACACACACTGGGAGCTGATATGTAGGAGCTGTGTTTTGCATCAAGGACACTGTGTTTTTGTTGTAGTCAAGATAGTTGGACCTTTTTGAGATATAATACACTGCAGCATAGAGCTGTTAAGCAGCAGTGTGTTTTTCCTTGAATATCCTCCAACAATATGACTTTCCTTCAGTTAAAACAGCGGATACACAAAGTTTAGAATATCACTACCTTAAAAACTCAAGAAAAGTTAAACTCGCTTTAATGTGTTTGTTTCTAAACTAAGCATATTATAGACCTCACAGTTGCTTAGCACTGTTGTTGAGCTACCTTTAAAAAGTCATTAGGAGATAAAATGTGTGTAACAAGGCACAGCAGGCAACCACCATCAGTGAAGGTTGATATATTTGTTAACACAAGTGCAATCTATGGCGCGCTCCATTTTATTTGGCATTTTGTTCTCCAGTGCTGCACCCCCCTCCAACCACATCTTTTATTCATGAAGTCACATTTACATAGTCATTATCATAAATGTCAGCAATCTAAGGAGCCAACTTGTTTTTCAGAGAGTGTTATTACTGGAGATGTTTCCTGATGTTGCGTTAAAAATTGTCCTCTTACTTTACTCCTCTCACCTCCCTCTGTTTCTCTGCATCTCTGTTGCAGTACAACAGCTACATAGAATACACCAAGTCGCTGCCACTCAACCCGTCACCGGAGATTTTTGGCATGAATGCCAATGCAGATATCACCAAGGATCAGGCTGAGACACAACTACTGTTTGACAGCATCTTGCTAACGCAGGTAAATCAACCTAGACCTATGATACAGAAGGGATTATATTGATTAAGAGTAACTAAGTATCACACATGAACAAGTGTAAACACACACAATGGAATTAGTCGGTCCATCTTTTACAAAAATATGCTGACTAAGAACACTTTCCTATTCACTTAAATAGGAATGACTGTGGATTGGATACACAATATACATATACATATATATATATATATATATATATATATATATAGGTAGATAGATAGCTTCCCAATCAGGTTTTTTTTAAAGATTACTCTTGCTGACATTACAAGGCCACAATTTCATGTCTCTCAGACAATAACATCAATGTGATCCCGAATTCATTAATACAGTATGCAATTAAATGACCCAGAGGTTTGTGACCATAAAACTGGGTGAAAAATATCAGGCATTAAACAGCGCTGTTAAAAGTGAACAGATTTCTTGGTCGCTTCCCAAACCAACACGACCCCCTCTTGGCCACCATCCAGATGCTCGGCTGGAATGTCAGTACTCAGTTGGTAGATTTTCAAATTGTATATAACATGCATCACACTCTCACCCAGCAAATGCATGACATGAACATACACAGAAATCACACATCTACCTAGACACAGAAATACTGTCTCATACAAACACACAGCATCCATATGCTTACCTTTTTTAGTATCTTTGCCAGCCTTACATATTTATCTGTGCTCCACTAAAATAATCTCTGCAATATTAATTAAAGAGAAAAATATAAATAAACACTTTAGTTGTTTGTAGAGAGACTTCTCAAAGAACAAAAAGTCACACTGCAAAGTCACAGTGTGACTCAGTGCGGCAGATCTGTGTGATCCCACATCATTATATCTCAGCTCTGTAGAGTTAGACTATGTTAGCTTGTTGAGGATTATAGCTTACAGCTTCCTGGGTCTAGTTAATGTTTGCTGCAAATCAAATCTAAGGCATTTCACATCAAGGCCAACTTGAAAATGACGCAAGTGCAGCTTCTCCTGCAAAGTGGAAAGATGTTTATTTATCTGGGTATCCCTTTATTTATTTTAAGATACAGTGCACTGCCTCTCCATTATCTAACATTTTTCATAAGTTTAAATTGTCGGAATTCCCATGGGAATTAAACTTGATATTAAACAAGTGCAAGGGATCAAGATGTAACAGCAGGCGAGAGTGTCTCTATATGTCTGCCTCTTTCAGCTCCTTATATACAGACCTGACTTGCTATAAACAAATAGAAAATTATTTCCACAGGCATTGCCACTTCTAGATTCAAGTTAAAATTAGAGTCCAATGGAGTCTGACATTTATTCTTATAAACTCCATTCAACAAGATTAATAATGGTTTCAGTCATGTGTGAACTTTATTAGCATCTAATACAGTCTCATCCGTCTCAATGACCGATAAACATGGAGATGCTTCAAATGGAATGAAGCAACTATTTGTCATTCCCCTACTGTAACCCCGATGCCATTAGCCAATGATTATCCATTACCACTCGCTACTGACTGAGCATCAAATAGGTAAATGTAGCACTTGGACTGAGAGGAAAGTGGACGAATCACAGATGAGAGTGAATAATTATCAGCATGAATGATTATTAGAATTGTTGATAAGACCGTGTCAAATTACTGTGTGAGTGTGTGTGTGTGTGCGTGTGCGTGTGTGTGTGTGTGTGTGTGTGTGTGTGTGTGTGTGCGTGTGTGTGTGTGTGCGCGCACGTGTGTGTGTGCGCACGTCTGTGGGTGGGTGGATGTGTGAGTGTGTGTGTGTTTGTGTGTTGGGTGGGTGGATGGGTGGGTGTGTGTGGGCGTGTGTGTGTGTGTATTGGTGGGTGGGTGTGGGTGTGTGTCTAAAGATGAGATCCTAAGATTATACTTGCTAGAATCCCTCTGAGCCTGAGAAATAACCACAAATTAAGAAAGGGAAGGTAACTGATAAGACTATGATATTCTGTGTCATTTTGTGTCCTTTTAAAAGTAAAGTTAGAAGTCAGAACCTCTTAACATCAGGGTCTTTTCAGGATCAAAATAGCACCAATGCAAAAGAGTCCTAAAAAGGGAATACATAATTTGACAAGTCAAAGACAGCAAAAGATAATTTTTCCCCCAAAATGATGAACTGTCAAAGCAATCCAAGCCATAAGTCCTGCCTCCCCTTCTCATCCATCCTCTGACGCTCTGTGTCTCTGATCAGTCCCGCTCTACAGGCGGAGACGCCAAATCCTCAGATGACATGGTCTTTGAAGTGGCAGCTGACATCCTAAGCAAGCTGCCTGGAGACTTTGACTTGGAGGCAGCAATGAGGCGCTTTCCCACCAGCTACAATCAGAGCATGAACACAGTGCTGGTGCAGGAGATGGGCCGCTTCAACAACCTGCTCTGCACCATCCGAGGCTCCTGTGTCAACATCCAGAAGGCCATTAAGGTGCATACATACGTGGAGCTGATAGAAAGGAGGGGAATGTATTATTCTACACTGAGTGAAATTTGATGCCATTGCAAAGAGATGTGTAAGATGTGCAACACCTCACATATTAGCACTAAGGGATGGTAGTTAAATCTTTAAACTTGATCCTGGTCCCATTTTCAGTGATCCTTGTTATTTGGATAGTTACAGTATGATATATGGCCCAGTGTACTGTAATTACGCTTAATTTGTTTGTTTTAGATAAACAGTAAGGCCAAATGATGAATTATTATTGATTTTACATTCCTGTGCAGTGAAATCAATATTTCTTCAGTAGGGACACAACTCTGCTGAACGATTACAGGGGAAACTTTGGTAATATATCCTCAGAAATCAAATGCTGTAAGCATCAACACAACACACCGAGTGCACTAATCTAAAACTATAATTAGTTTAACACTTTGGAAAAATGTAGAAATTAACAATTATCCAGAAAAACTGCATCCACCTAAAAGTCATTGTGTGTTATTGGTTTTAGCGTCTTCTTCGTCTACCAGCGTCTTTATATTATGCACTAAGTAAATGTACAAGCAGTGAGTGCTCTGAAAAAAATAAATGGATACTTTATAGAAATGTTGATGACCCTGAGGAAATGACTGGGATGAAGCAGCTATCTAAATCTTCAAATCGTGAACTAGTGCATTGACCTTCTCTTCAGAAAGTGCTCTGCAGCATAGAGAAGAACTGAGCCCACCCTGCTAAATACAATAGCTCGATTCATGCAGTGCTGTTATGTATTCTAGCCACTTCTTTGTGCCTGGACTAAATACTGTACAGTATAATCTACAGCCATGCAAGCAGCTCTGTGAGGCTGTGCAGCACAGTGGTGCTTTGAGCTAAATACTATCATCAGCATCCTAACACACTCACAATGACAAAGCTAATGTGCTGATGATTAGCAGGTATAATGTTTATCATGTTCACCATGTTGGTTTAGCATATTACCATGTTAACATTTGGTAATTAGCAGTAAACACACAGCGCAACTCAGGCTGATGGGAATACTGTTTTTGCAAGGACTTGGTCATAAACCTGGACAAATTGAAATTTAAGGGAAATGCAGGGAGATTACTGAAGTATTACTATTCATCATCTCTGCAGCATGTATATCTGTCCCAAATTTAATGGTAACCCACCCAGTAGCCGTCGAGACATTTCGGTTTAGACCACGGTGGTGAAATGACGTTGCCATTCCTAGGATCAGCTGCTAACACAGCTATAAATATGTGTTTGTTTGCTGCCAGGTTGTTTGAAACTTAGGTTGTGGTTTTGCTGTCACTTGATCCATAAATAAACAAGAAGGAAGTGGTAGGAGAGTGTAAGTAGTTGGCACAAACCACATCTGCTGTGTGTGATGAACTATGAATCTTGACAATTAAGCAGACTCCCAAATAGAGCTACTGTATCTTAAAGCCTTAATATGATTTTGTTGTGTTGTTTTTCATAATAAGTTTTTCTTCAAATTACTACCAAGAGACATACTTGAAGTGAAAATAGGTATTTAGGACATAACATCCATCCCTCCATCTTTGTTTTATCTGTAATTATTTGGTGCGTGTTGTGAACAAAAGACCAAACCAAATGTCATCTGAATGTGTGCATGAATATGTGTGAACACACACACATGCGTCTCTTTATGCCATTTAATAAACAAACCTTCTACGTATATCCTCTCCTTATGAGATGCACCTTCCTCATGGGATTGAATTGGAGGGAACATAAAAGAGACACTAAGGGGGGAAAAGCACATGATCTTTCATATTTATATTAAAGACCCCCTACAGAGTAACAAGAATTCCCATTATGTGGTTGTCCGTCACCTATCACCTATCTCCAGAGAGACAAGTATAAGTGACAAGCTTCGATTTCTCTCATATTATCTTTCTCTCCCGTTCAATTCTGTGTTATAACAGCACTTGAACAACTTCACATTTTCAGGTTGTGAAGATGTCAATCATGTGTTTGTAGGTTAAGGTATGTCTGTAAATGTATGTGTATTTGTGTGTGTGTGTGTGTGTGTGCAGGGGCTGGTAGTGATGTCTGCAGAGCTGGAGGAGGTGGTCAGCAGCATCCTGAAGGGGCGTATCCCAGGCATGTGGATGAAGAAGTCCTACCCCAGCCTAAAACCGCTGGGAAGCTACGTCAGTGACTTCCTGGAGAGACTCAAGTTCTTACAGGTACTGAAACTTGCCAAAGTGCTCCATATCAGACACTTGCAGTATCATACAAGTGTCTTTGGTTATACAAAACTACTAAGTCAATTGTCTGAGACAAAATAATAACCTCAGAAAAAGAAGACCGTGGCGCAGTGGGTTGAGCAGGCGCCCCATATGTAGAGTTGCTGCAGTCGGCCCCGGTTCGAATCCCGCATCGGAGGGAGGTTTACATAATAAAGAATGGCAAAATGGAAATTGACACAACTAGAAAAATAATTAAAAAGAATAGAAAGAAGGAGACAAGAAAGAAGAAAGTGTCTTCTTAATCACGCTGCTTGTAGAGTCATATTAGTATAAATATTTCACTATGGTCATTCCTCACTGGAAGGCAAATACCCAATAAGCAACTTGCTCTGGGGGAAAAAAAAAACACAGAACACACTCCTTAAATGGTCATGCCTTCTTAAGTCTCTGGAACCCCGCTGGCTTGTTTGGCCTCAGAGGTGAAGAGCTGATATCACATGGAAAAGTTCACTTTAGTACATACTGTACCCTCTATAGTCAACTGCAACCCTGCCTTAAGCTGTGTCACACTTGAGTTGCACAAGACCACTTCATTTCACTGTGGCTTATCAACACATAGGAGGTAGGTGGATCTATCACAGTTGGTAGAAGAAACACATGTAGAGACACACGGTCTGTCATGTGAGTCTGCAAAGTGAAGTGCTTCACTTAACCATCAGTTTCCATGTTTCCCTTTTCTATTTCCACTGCAGAAATATCCTCCTGATCATCATTACTCAGCTGAGTGAAAAGAATTCTGTGTGTGTGTGTGTGTGTGTGTGTGTGTGTGTGTGTGTGTGTGTGTGTGTGTGTGTGTGTGTGTGTGTATGTAATAGTTATCCAACTGAAATGTCCACTCTTGACTCCCCACAGGGTGAACTGGAAAGTCTTGGCTTTCTTATCTGAGGCAGCAGCTTTCTTGACAGAATACATCCACACTTTAAGAAATCTAGAAATTGTTTACTGTTTTAACAAGTTTTGAGAAGAAAAACAAGTTTCCTCTCAGGCAGACAGTATGTTCTTTGCCTAGCTTAGCACGAAGACTGGAAACACACATGTTGAATCTTGTCTCATGTCCAGTCACAGGGTACTTGTTCATCTTTAGATAGTTATCAGATGGTTCCACTGTGTGAGCTAACTGTGAGTAAAACTGTGAGCTCTTTCTCCCTGCTTCCTGTTTTTGTGCTAAGCTAGGCTACGGCTATGTTTTTCATTCTTTACTGAATGCACAAAGAAACTGATGTTCTTCCTCTCATCTCATAAAGCAAACAAGTATATTTTTGTTTAATACGAACTAACAGGCTATTGGATGGAAAACACACAAAAAACTGATGATTCAACTTAAATGCATGTTGTGATTTTGAACTTTCAAAACCAAAGATGTCCATCTGTACTTTGTATTAAGTGCTAATTAGCAAATGTTAGCATTCTAACATGCTAATCGTTACATTATAACTGCTAAAACTGCTAAACATCAGTATGTTAGTATTGTCATTAGGAGCATGTGTATGAATGAGCACACTCTCAACATAGTCTGGTTACCTGAAATTTTAAACCCTATTGATATGGGAAAACTAGCAGATATGTGAAGTGATGTTAATAATGGTTCATTAATATTTTCAGAGCAAGTGAAGAATTTCCTTTTTCACATTAGAATGTAGCATTTAAATGAGATGTGATACAACTGTGTTGACCTCAGCTCAGAAATTTTTTGAGAGACTGATTTCAGTGCTCAGTTCCTTTCACTGATCAGATTCACACTGTTCCCACACTCACATAATCAACTGAACATTATGTTTAAACATATGATATTGTAATGTAGTTGTGCTCCCGCCATCCCTAGTTTTATGTTTGTGCTGTTCATATGTGCATTTTTCTTTTTTTTCTGTCGTGGATTACCCTGCTGTATATAAATACAAAAACTGTACACAAAGTGTACAGTAACCTGAACTTAACCAACACTCAATCATGTGAACCCACTTGAAAACCTTTGTGTCCACAGTACTCTGACTGGTTGTGGTTGTAATTGTCCCTCTCTTCTGTGCCCTGCTGTGTGTTCAGGACTGGTATGATAAGGGTACACCTGCTGTATTCTGGATATCAGGATTCTTCTTCACCCAGGCCTTCCTCACAGGCAGCCAGCAGAACTATGCCAGGAAACACACTGTCCCTATTGACTTGCTGGGTTTCGACTTCGAGGTCCTGGATGACAGAAAATACAAACGACCCCCAGAGGACGGTACGATACTAGTGGGGGAGAGGAGGAGGAGACAGATTGAGCAAGAGTGGTTATAGGGAGAATGAAGGATGGTAGTTTAAAAGAAAAAGTAGGATATTAGAAGAGCTATTGAAAGGTGATATTCAGCAAATCATCCCCTAGTTTAATGAAAGCAGAGGTAAGACACTATGATAGAGAGCACTTGAGGAAGGAAGGATTCAGAAGGAAATGGAAAAAGATACAAGCTTTCAAACCAGAGAGTGAAATAAGAGGCACATAGGCAGTGGGTGGAGGAGAAGAAACAAACAGATGAAAACTGACATTAGGCTGACTGAAAATGAGAGAGGCGGAGTATAAAGTGAGTATAAAGTTGAAGCAAAGCCTCCCTGTCTCTTGCCTGCATGCGGGTCTGCGTCAGCCCCTCGCTGTGCCTCCAGCTCTGCTGTGAGATTCTCAGTCAGTCTCACATAAAGTCTCACCATCAATCAGTTCCCAGCTGGGGCCCCATCACACCAACACAGCCCATACTGCCAAACTACTAATCTGACAGTGTGTTTGTGCATTTGAGTGTGTTATACTGACAGGATGCCAAGAGTCAGTTATCTCTAAATCTCGCCCTTTTTTTCCCTGCACCATTAATAGGGGAGCTCACATGCTGTATGAAAAGACAGTGTTTTCACACAGAGGTCAGTTCAGCTTGATTCATAAAGTCGTGTGGTTACTGGAAGAGCCAACATTTGCGTGTGTTGTAGTCACAGGGTTCCTCAATGACCGTGGGTTATGTGGCGTTTGCAGAAGGAAGTGGATGACTCTAATAATAACACTCACCTCTTGTCTTCTACCTCTGAATGATTTTGTCAGGTGTGTACATTCGAGGCCTCTTCCTCGATGGCGCCCGCTGGGACAGAGAGACCAAACTTCTTGCTGAGTCCTACCCCAAAGTGCTGCATGACCCGATGCCTGTGGTGAGGAGCACACCCACTACACAATACTGTTAGTTAGAAAGCAACATTTAAGAATCCTCAGAAACAGCCTGATAGTCAGACTGAACTGCCGATTTGTATCACTCCAGTCATTCAGCCTGACACCATGTTAGACAATGTCTCGTTGTTTATAGAGCAGTAAATCCCAAATCACTTTTCATTCAGGTCAGCTCAAACACTTGTGGCCACTCACTATGTGGTTAGCTATGTATGTAGTTCACTTGTTTTGTAAGCTAAAGTGATGACCTCGCCATTCAAATGCACTTCAGTACGCACAACAGTGAGTCAACGCAACACACAGGTGTTCACACAGCTACGATTCAGTTGACAGGTCAATATGTTCAAACCTTCAGTTTCGTAGAAGACTGCTTCTAAGTTTAAGTTTAATAGCCTATTATTGACCACAGTTATCACATTATAAATTCTACTGTGAGTTTTGTGATCATTTGATAAACTTTCAACAGCTGAGCTTACAACAGCCCCGCAGCTAAAAGCTCCAGTCTGTGACAGTGGTGCTTCATTATAGTTTTAGCTTAAAGATTCCTTCTTCATGTACTAAACACATTTGAATCACTAAATAAATTAGAGCTGTAAGTGGTGATGAAGAGGTCTGGAACCAGGCTACCTCAGACACAACTTTGCTAAACAAATAGTGTGACAAAAACATCTCGCTGTTTTGTGTTTTTCATTGGCAGATGGAGTTTGCTTAGTTTTCAGAGATATGACGATGGGCACATTGAAGATTTTTTCTCATTATACAAAGTTAAATTGTTTGGGTTTTTTTTTCAAAGTTTTGTTTATTTTCTACTTAACTTTTAAAGTCATTAACATGTTCAAAAATGGAAACTTGAATCTTGGAATATGCTCTTTCATGAGATTTTTTTTTGTCACCTGCTGTTTCCATGGTGAAGGTGAACTACAGAAACTCTCCCCATTTCCCCCAGATCTGATTCTGCTGCTCTGATGTCTCTTGTATGATGATAATCGGTGCAGTTTTAACAGCAGTTTTCAACACAGAGAAGCATTTTAACTGAAAGTACAAATAAACACAGAGAAGTGTGGGTTTACACTTTATATACTGTTAGGGTTTTACACCTCAATGAGGGCAAATATTAAGCCTTAGTTTGAGATGACCTGGTAGTATAGGCTATAGTGAAAATAACATAACGCATAACATATTCTTATATAAAATCTGAGGAAGTTTATTGATTCAGCTCCTGTGAATCCCTATAGGTGTCAAAAAGAGGAGAGATATGAGCCTCATTTCAAATTATTAAAATTGGGCAGATTCCAGTGTTATTCAGCTTGTAACCTCCTACAAGGAGGTTTGGTTTTTTTTTAATCACAGACCAATTTTGTGAGTCTCCAAGGAGAAAGTGAACAGCAAGCAGCAGACTGTAGCTGCAGTTCTACCCAGGAGGATGTTCACATCTCCTTGTTCTCTGGACTCAGCACAGAGCAGCTTCAGCACTTTCTCACATTGTGCCTGTAGGAAGCCTGGCTGCTTCTCTCATCCTTATATTAATTGAGTTTGATATGCTATATGAAAGTAGACTGACAGAGTGATGGAAGCAGAGTGCCAGTGGCTAAGAGCGAGGACCGCTCAAGTTTTCCTTGTTTTCTTATTCTTTTTCTGCCTCTGTTGTGTCTTCTTCACTATGCATTCAAGTGATTATGAATAATGCACAAGACTGACTTTTTAATATTCAGACATTTCAGGGCAAGTTATTAACAGAATCAGTTTTTGACAAGACCAGAACTTAATTAAAAATGTGTTTATTATTTGTTGGGGAAAAAACACAACAGAGGCCGTGACTGGCTTTGAAATGCAAATCTTCATAGAGGCGCCCGTTATGGAACCAGATCAGTACTCTTCTGGCTGCAACTCAACAAACTGTTTTTGTTTCTTGTTTTTTTTTTTTTTTTTTTTCCTTGTAAGATGTTTTTTGAGTGGCCCAGTTTATCCCTTTTGCATAACCAAGACTTGTTAATAGCCCAAAGGGAATATTCCTTGTTAATGCAATTGTTTTATAAGTTTATGTCCCCAAAGTTATAATTTGTAAGTTAATGTTTGGATAACAAATCGAGATCCAGGTTAGTTTCTACTGTGTTACATGTTTATCTGTCCTGACCTTGAATATAATCTGATCATTTTCTTTGAATACAACCACGTCCGATATCATGCATTTGTCCTGTAATCAGGACAGTTCATTTTGTTGCCAGTTTTTTGTTCCAGTCAGATATTTTGAAAGGAAAGCAACGTCTAAATGACACAGACTTTTTGCCAAAAGTGGCTAATGGAGAAAGAAGTAGGCAAACATGGCAGCCACATCTTAAATTTTAAATCTCATCATTTGGCCTTGTTGGCCCCCGACGGCCCCTCTGTAACGCCTCTCTGTGCTCCGTCCTCTCTCTGTCAGATGTGGTTGAGGCCCATTAAGCGACAAGACATCCCCCAGAGGATGTGTTATGTGGTGCCAGTCTACAAGACCAGCGAGCGGCGCGGCACCCTGTCCACCACTGGACATTCCACCAATTATGTCATCGCCATGGTGCTCAACACCAACGTGCCCGCCGAGCACTGGATCAGACGAGGGGTCGCGCTGCTCTGCCAGCTCAGCTCCTAGTCTCTGTTGTCTCTGTTTAGTTTTACACCTCTGTTCAATACAAACTCTGTAACTGTGATTACAAAAATGAAAAAACACACTGTCTCTTGTGCCTTTTTATGCAGGGATCTACAGGAATACAACTATGGCAGGTAAGAATAATTCGATTAGAAACAATAAAAACATAGCACCCAAAGTTTAAGTGTTCAAAAGTAGTTTTGCACTTGAACACAAGTCATTTGAACTCAACAGCTAAATGTTTCGTGCGCAGCTGTGTGTTTTTATGTTAGTTCAAGCACAAAAGAGCTCACATGTTGCTCAGAGTTGAGAGTTACCATTTTAGATTGAGGCGGATTGTCTGTCAGTATGAGGAGTATGCAAGTGAAGAGGATAATAATGAGGCTCAACAAAAAGCAAAACTCTATCAAAATCTTGTGGATGAGCAGAAAATCATTTTCATGGTGAAGAAAAACCACTTCATGACTGCACAGCAAGTCAACGACGCTCTACAGGATGTAGACGGACAGGTTCCCTTGTCGATGATGAAGAGAAGACTTAATGACCAGAACCTCAGAGGGCTCATTGCAGAGGTCAGGTTGTGGTTCACAGAAACATACAAAAAGAAACCAGGAACAAAGTTCTATGGACTGATGAAACAAAAATCAACTTCTATCCAGATGATGGAAAGAGGAAACTGTGGAGGAAAAAAGAAACAGCTCATGACCCATGACGCACCTCATCTGTCAAACATGGTGCTGGTTCTGTAATGACTTGGGCATGTATGGCTACAATGGAACTAGCACATTGGCATTTATTGATTTCACTGCTGACAGAAGCAATACAGAGATATAGTGGGACATTCTTCTGGCTCAGATTCAGTCAAATACATCTAAACTCATTGGACAACATTTCATCATTATTTAACTGGCTTAGATAGAACAAGTAGTCAGACTTCTGATAGACTGAGTCTATCTAAATTCCTCCGTTGCACAAGCAGTTTAATTCTCGGTAAATTAAGACTTTTTTCAAAATAAAAATTGCCGATCTAGGAAACGCATCCAACTTCTCAGCTCCGTTTACCCCAGCAGAAAAGGTTTGTCTTTTGGAAGAATTCAGCAGTTAGTGAAACTATTTTTTTAAGTGATATGGGAAAAGAAATGGCTGCAGTCTCTAAAAACTATTTCCCTTCTCATCACTCTCTGCATAACAATGTTAGCAAGCCACAAATTATGAGCCATGTTTTCCTATTTTTAGCTGTTCTGTGCTGGTCACCGCAGGTGTGATTGTTACCCTGGCAACATTGGTCTTAGGCCTGAGTTAGCCTGCGGGTAAGGTGTCAATTTTTTTTTACTTAAAATGATTCAGTCTTTATTTGTGTGAAACGGTCTTACTTCCATTAGACTAATCTATGAGCATAATATGAAAATGAAGACTAGACTAACGCTAACGGAAGAGTCTATAATCATTGTAAAATATCTCGGTCTGACTGAGCTGCATTCAAAGGCAGAGAGACACCACAGCAAGCAAGAGAGGAAGGAAGCTGCACTCAACAGTTTAGTTACATGAACTACTGGTATTCGCTATGCGTTATACCCATGTAGGTGCATCCGTATGTGCATAAATATATATATATATATGTGCGTATATATAGGTATGGGTGTGTATGTATATGTATGTGTGTGTATATGCAGACATGGGTCCATGTACATATTTGATATTTCAATGAATTGACTAATTTTAGTGATGTGGGGTGGGGAGTGAGGATAATGGGGATTTGCAACTTACTATTATTGTTATTTTTAATATTTTACTCAACTTGATTAACTTGTATGTTGTACTTTAACTAAAATTGAATGTGCTCAAGTTCAGAGCCCGAAGAGTAAAAATGAAAAAAACTGTCCAAATACATTTGGTGACATTCTTGTGGACTCAACAGTCAGCAGGTATAAATGCACCCAAACACTGTAGAAGCCACATTCCCAACAATTTATTTCTGATTGCAGAAATACATTCAGACCACGCTGGTAACTTCATTATGCAGAGTTAGCAACAGCTCTTACAGCAGCCAGGGCACTGCAGTGTCGCACCTGCACCTCATACATTTAGTTTCTAAATCTACGCTCCATGCACTGCGCTTTCGCATATATTTAAGAATCAGTGCTACCAAACCTGCTGATCTGGGAACTGCAAACTGAAAAAGGAGACGAATAGAGGCAGAAGAGTGATACTGACAGTTTTGTGATGCTGCTGTGGATTTGCTGTTGTCTCTCCGACATGATACCAAAACCCTTCAGAGATCAAGAGTCAGGGATCTTTTCAGAGTTTTTATTTTCTTTTCGTAAAGGGGAGAATGCACAGACAGGCAAACAGCACGGATGTCACATTTTACATTTCATATCCAGATTACTAAACAAATATACAGACAACAAAGCAAAAAAGAGAACAATCATAGACTTTCATTTATGGACAATTTTCTTTGCCCAATTAACAGTGAAGAAACTTTGTATTTGGGGCATAGAGTCATAAGTGTCACTAACTCTTATCAAATACATGACAGGACAGTTTAGAAATGACTGAATAGTATGAACTCCTGTTTTAAAGAGCAGATGATGATTAGCTTATTTGATGTTAGAACAGAGTGAAATTACATTCAAGTCGTTTTATTTTTTTTTGCACTAAATTTAAATATGAACACAAGATGGAATAAAAAAATTCTTGTAAAAAGATATAGAAGATGATGAGCTATATTCTGCCACCTGCATATTTGCTTTTAGCTAACAAAAAAAGGCTCGTAACACTAGTTACACTACACCCCAAACAACGTCTCATTACCTTCACACTCGCTTCATTTTAAAAGTAACAAAGGTTGTCAATATTTTAACTTTGCAGTACAAAGAATGAAAATAATTTTACACTCAACACGACGTCTGTACCGTTTCACTCATGCTTCATGCATGAATCAGTCAGATCAATAACATGAGCTCAATATGACTGACGATGACTTACAGCCAGTTAAGACATAGACGATGGATGTCACACAGTGACAGGATAAATGAAGCCACACACATCATCTGTGTGCTCCAGCAGCTGAAGCTAGGGCTAGCTAGCTAGCTTAGCATGTGAGCAGCAGAACAGCCAATGGAATGTCGGGGGTTGGGGCAGGGGCGGGGAGGTGTCAAGCACCAGCCACTGAAATTCCACACTAGGGCTAGTTTTGGCACAGTCACCAGACTTTAATGTTCACACCCAAACATACATGAGGAATGCTTGTAAAAATATTAATAATAATAATAATAATAATAATAATAATAATAATAATAATAATAATGATCCTCTGGTTTGACAACCTGGGTTTATCATCCACTACAAGTGCAGGGAATGCTCATATGAAAGCACACTGTACATCATCTTGCTGTGAAACAAGAGTACTGTCTTTTGCTTGGTCTGTCTGCGATTGTCAGGAGGTTCAGTGATTCTTCAAAACTATTAGCAGGAACAAACGTTTGCTTTAAGCTGCTCTGCTCAGCTACTGACACTATAAAGACCTCATGTATTTACAGTACTTCAAGAAATCTGCATTAGTGCGACAACTCAACCTCCTACTGTAATTAAATGTCCACTGCAGGGCAGTCCCATCAGACAAAGCACCTTTTAGGAACTCAAAGAGGCACCCTAAATGAATCTAGTAAACTACAACACTTTCTGATGAAGAATAATAACTAGTTTTCACATTTTGAAGCTGCTGATTCTTGTAAAGAGAGATAAAGTATAAACGCCTAAGGATATGTCTCATTTGGCTACAGATTGTCAAACCCTTAAAAAAACTAGTCAGACACTTGTGATTTCTAGTTTCTAAAGAAAAAAACATTATTACTGTAAATGCTAATTTGTAAAGGCTTTGGCAGCTGCATTAGTTTTTACTATGAACTACATTAGGTTTAATTAGTCCAACAATCTAATTTGACAATTAAAAATAACTCAAAATTAACAAATGGATAAAGTTGCAATTGAATAATAACACTGAGTCATTTAGATCATCTCCCACATGTAGTCAGGGGAACATGTTTCTGTTTTGACACCGCAGCTTAAAAGCTGTGGAAACATTTTCGCAGGTGTAGCAATGTGAGCTAAAGGGTTAATTCCAGATGTTGGAGCGAGCTAGACCAGGCTCTGCGTCTCTTTACACTGCGCTAGAGCAGCTGTGGTGCTGCTCCAGTGGCCAGGGCTTGGCACACAGAGACACGAGATGTTTGATACACGGCGTGATGACATCCACAGCTGGTGATGGATGGCGGATGGGACACTCACACCACAGATGTAGGAGGCATGGATGACGGGACACAGCACAGGGTGGATAAGAGACGAAGACGTGGGAGGGGTACGACGACAACACGTTTAACAACAGGTGATGATGGATAGGTGGCGAGCTGCTAGGCTGTGACAGCTGCGTCTCTGCACCACCGTGGGTCCTAAACCTCCTCTGTATCTACAGCCCTTCTTTTTTAGATGGAGTTAACTGGTCGAGAGCAGGGGTGGTGTTTTCTGGATGGAGTGCAGCCTCGCTCTTCTTTCATTCAGCCTTTTTTTTTTGTTGCTGCTCGAGGAGCAGACAAATTGGGGCTGACAGAGGAGAGGTGACAGTGGAGCAGAGAGTAAACATCACTAGCAGAGTCATGAGATATGCATAAACTACCGTTGCATGTTCGGAGCGGAGGCACGAGCCATGAACGAGACTCACACTGCATGCAAGACTGGGCCGATACACTGCAAACGAAGCATGTTAAGGCCAAGAAGAACAATACTGAAACATCCAGCTCCCCCGTCCCTCTCTCCTCTACTAAAAGCCAAAATCAAAAACGATGCGATCTTCGAAGATGGCGATGAGCAGCATGATGCCGAACCCGGTCAGCATGCCCAGGTTCTGCAGGATAAAGTGTCCCAGCTGGCAACGCTTGTGGTCCTCGCTGTCCCCGTGAAGCATTTCTGGCAGCTACGAAAGAGACAAAGTAACCAGTTGGGATCAGAGAAGGACTTCCAGGAATTAGCATTGCAGATCAGGAGGCAGAGAGAAGAGGGCTGAGAGCCCGTGTGGGAGAGGTGAAAGTGAAAGTTAAGCTAATGCTGTTGGCGGGAGGAAGAGGGGGGGCAATTATCACTCTGGGGCTGTTAAATGCACTGTGCCAACTTACCATATCCACCAGAGCCACATAAAGGAACATGCCAGCTGTGATGGCGAAGATCCAGTTGGTGACATTGTGTGTGTACTGGCCCACAACTGTGCCAATCATCATGCCAACGTAGGCCATGAGGGCGGACAGCAGATTGTAGACAATGGCCTGCTTCACTGTCATCCCAGCTTTCAGCAGCACCGCAAAGTCACCTGTCAGCCAGTGGAGACACACACTCATTTAAAGACCATTACAGTAATTTCCATATATCCATCTCTTATTCTGACAGTGTGCAAAACTGCATCCCAACATTTGACGCTCGTCAGCGATTCCGCTGGGCTCACAAGTTGTTTACGAAATGTAAAAGCCACATAAAGTGTAAAGCTGCAGCGCTGACAGCGCTGTGTCCAATTCCTGTTTACAGTTTGCAGAGTGACGTGCACTTTGCTGCACATAAACCCCTGGGTGAAAGGCTTGGCACATGTCACGCTGTGTGTTTTATTTTATTTTTTTTTCAGTCAATTCTGACTGTGCCTTCGGTGATGAGGTGAACCTGTTCAAAACAAACTCCCTCCACGCATCTGCCACCGCTATCTGTCTTCAAGTAGGCGAGAAACAGACCAGGAGCTGCTCTTTCGAAGAAATATATCTTTAACTCCCCCTGATACACTTATGATTACATATGCATGCTGTAGCCTCTCTACCCTCTTCAATCATTGCCGGGCCAAATGCGGGAAGAGGCCCAAGTCTCAGCGGAAACGCCCTGGATTTGGAAAGAGAGATGAATACTGAGAAGGGGGTGGCCTACATTTCCTGCGCTGTGTAACAAGCGTCCTCTTTTCCTCGCTAATTACCACAATGAATATATTACCACTCTGCTCTCATCCATCAATCAAAGCACGATAAAAAGAGGGTGAAGTTAAAGAAAGACAGTCGGCACACACCTCACTTCAATGGCCTTTTTTTTTTTGCCTCTTCAACTCACTGTGCGGTTTCCTGCCTCCCCAGTTCCAGTTCTTCAGACGCTCAGACACGCCTGCCACCGCCTCATCTACCGCAATTAACACACCCATCACTGCCAATTAGCTTCACTCTGGGTGGTTAAAGATGCCTCATAATCATCATCTTTCCATCCAGCTGCCAGTCGGGGGACGGCTTTTGTGTTCAGGAGGAGCTGAGAGGTGCACTCGTCAAACTGCTGGGTTTGTCTGACAAGCGGCCCGATGGGGGTGAAGGCACGACAACAAGTGCTCCTCAAAAATGGGCTCTGAATCAACAGGAAATGTGAAATTGCACTGAGGGGGTAAAAAAAAAGAGAACAATCTCGCAAATGTTCACATGCCGCTTGGACGGGACTCGTGGTGCAGTTAACCATCTGGAAACTCGAGTACAAGTGAGTAAAAATAACCATAAATCACAGAAATGTTCAAATCAAAGCTCAAGCTCTTATTCTATATGATCCCGAAGCCTAAACAGCAGATTTCTTGGCACTTCAAACTGCTAAGTGCCAAACATCGCAGACTATAAAGCAGATTTTTGCCACATTAGTTAAACCCAAATGTGCTTCGTCCCTTTTCTTCACATATTCCCACTAAACACAACAGCAGAACAGAAAGCCGCTGGTCAAGACAAGGGGGGGGCGGGCAGACAAATGTGGGCCATTATTCACCAGTTCACACTCTGCCATAATTGACACTACTCTATTCTTCAAGCGCACAAACGAGGCATGGAAACTGCGCCATGACGAGACACATCATTAGTACTGATCTGCAATGGATGGCCCCATTGTCTGTGTGTTTCACCCCCCATCCTCTCACTATAAACAAACGGGCAGAGAGGTAAAAAAAAAAAAAGAAAAAGCATAGCTCTAAACAAAACTGTTCGCTGTTGCTGAATCAAACTGAATCAAAAGGGTCCTCGGAGAGAACACGTTTGAATGCAAATGAATGCACCAGCAGCTGTACCATCTTTGAGTCTGACTGTATTGAACAATGTGTGCCAGGCGCGCTGCATCATCTTCACTGACAGACACATTGACAGGCCATTTCACTGCTGTCAGACAAAAGCCATTAATCTGGCAGAAAAAAGTACATTTTTCTGCAGAGAAGAGAAGAGTGATGATTATTGACACCACTGGGTTTTTAACAGGTTTCAGGGGACAGTTGATTGTGAGACTCAGTCATATTAAAGTTTCTGTGCGGTGAATTAACTGCCCAGCCTTCCCAAAAACAGCTTTGTTCTCGTTGAATAAATTAAGTGTGCAGTGTGTAATGAGTAAATGACTTGTTTTGTTTAACACTTTCTCTTGGTGCGTGCGACTTACCAAGCTCATGAGGTAATTCGTGGCAGAAAACAGCCACTGATGTGCTGATGCCTCCTGTCAGGTTCGCACTGAACGCTGCACCTGTAGAGATGAGATCAGTGTCAGAGAAAAGTATGGAAACTTTCAACACTCGCCTCCTATCTCTCCCTGTTTCCAGTCTTTATGCTAAGCTAGGCTAACTGACTGCTAGCTGTAGCTTCATGTTTACAGAGAGTGGTATCAAAAGTGAGTTAGTGTACTTCCCAAAATATTGAACTTTCTGGTCTTTCTGACCTTGGAATTTGTGGAGGAACAGAATTTTGCGGTAAATGTGGTAGCAACATAATGTTTACATTAACCATTAACCATTAACCAGTCACAACCTGTGAACCCTCAACACAATGCAACACAAAACCAGCTTTATCATCAGACTGAACTGCCACTTTCCTTTCAATTAATCTATAATATCTGAGATGTCTGGCGGTGGTAACAAAGTTCAATGGAGTTGCAAAGTGACAGGAGCTTTTTTTTTTTCTCCCGTTCGTTTTTCCGAGTTACATGATGCACAGTTGGAGCTTCTACAGGAGAAGTTACGAACAAACTCTGAAGGTGCATTTCAGTGAGAATCTGTTATGTGAGGCGCTGACAGCAGAGCAGAGCTGCAGCTTACAGTCAGGAGAGAAGTGAAAACACAATCTGTAGCTTTAGTAAGTTCACATTTAAATTCTGGCTTCTTCTCCATGGCAACAGCACCTGAGGCACAAGGGTATTGTAGTATTTTGAGCCACAACAAAATGAGAGAAAGAAAAAAAACATTTCTCAGAAACAAAGATAAAATAATTGAAGCTGTTGGTCATAACAGGGTTGTTACATTCTCCTTTAGAGTACTGTGTTTCTGTTTTTTAATACAATTAAAAACATGAAATTGGAATACAGAACGGGGAAATTCTGCCAATATTTAATTTTGCCAATTAATTCCTTTAATTCGTAAATTCCACTTTAATGTCTGGCTGTTCTGTTAATGAAGTAAAAAATAAAAAATACTGAAGGAAAATGTGTCAAACCATCCAAAAAGGATCAAACTCAGTGATTTTTTTCCATCACTTCTATGTCATACTAACACCTGAACAGTTAATATCATCTGTTTTGCTGTTTCTTTTTATTTGGGGCTATGAACTATTAACTGAATATACTCTATATTACAGTGCAGTTTTTATTAATTTCATTGAGAGAGGAAATGACAGAATTGTCTGTGATTGGCCACTCATTTTTTGACCGATTTATTTACTTGTCATGATATAGTTTCGTCCATTTTTAAACCATAATTGTCTCACTTTCTCTCTGATGTGAGAGGTCGACTGTTGCCCATGATGATAAACATGGAAAGCCATGGCTGCCTGTGAGGTGGGACATTGATTTGATGTTAACTATAGTTTGCTGATAGTATCATCCAATCAAGGATCATCCAATCAAGGATCAATAAGGTTAACCCCTGTCTCTGTTGTCTGTTATCATATGATTGAAATTCCATACTTTGGCGGCATGAAAACAACCAAACCTGTTTCCATAACAACAGATGTAACTCCAGCTGCTGATGAGTTAGTGTCAGTAAGTTTCCTCACAGCGGACACAGTACAGATAAGATACAAACTCAAACCCTGTTACCTATGGCCAGGCCGTCACTGAAGTTATGCATGCCATCGCCCATGATGACCATCCAGGCGATGCTGGCTATACCAGCGTCCTTCATCTCCTGGTCGGAGTGGCAGTTCCCACCATGAGAGTGCCCATGGCCATGTGAGTGGCTGTGCCCGTGACTGTGCTGCTTGGCCTTGCGTCCGTTCTCCTTGGTGGGTGAGTGGTGGTCCTGTTGGGAGTTTGTGGCTGCCAGCGGCGTCCTGTTAGTGGGGGAGTCGGGTGTCTGGAGCTCCGTGAGCTGTGTGTCGTTGTGACCGTTGTCACAGGAGATGGCCGTGCTGTCGGGGTCTGTGAGAGAGAGACAGAGGAGATGTTCCAGTAACAGCCCTCATAGACAAAGCCAGTTTCAGCCAGGCTGTGAGCCGTAACCTGCACACTTCTTACCTTCATTGAGTGGCTTCAGGTGCAGCCACTCTGCATCTGAGCGCCGATTTAACTTGTGATCTGACAACTTCCTGCCAATCTTCCCCTCCTCACTCACCTTCTTCATGCCCTGTGAGCAGAGAGACAAGTTCATGCACAACCCAAAAAAAAAACTGCTTGGGAGAATTAGTGTCTGATAATAACTGTGAGGTTCAGCCTTGTCCATACAGCAGGGTCATGTTGATCTTACCCTTTGGTCTTTGTAATGTTTAAACATGCCGATACAGTGTTCGATGATGAAGAGGAGGTAGATGCCGGCTAGAGCTGTTAGGCCTTTCCAGACTCCATCAAACTCTGTTACCAGATTGGTGTCGTGGCTTGTCCCTGGCTCGCTGTGGTCGTGCTGCCCTTGAGACTGAACACAGAGAGGAACAAAAGACGACTGAGAGACGGCGCATTTATCAGGACATAAGTAGATTTTCATCTTCTCCTCTGACAGATCAAACTCCTACTGGCTCTTCTCAGTGAGAGGAAGAACGCTGAATAGAAGAACAGAATGAGCAGTAAGGGTGAAGCAGAGGATGGTTGATAATCACAAAAATCCCTTATAAAAAGTACAATGATTACATTACCTGAGCTGTGAAATAATTATAGCTCAGCAGTTCCTTAACTGTAAAGAATTACAGTTGAGGAAATTATTCATTTTTAGGTTGATCCCTGAATTAGAACTACAATTCAACATGTATGTGAACTACATTCAAGCATCTTACAGGACCACCACAGCTGTGTATCAGTTCACCTGGTTACTTTATCCTTCCTGAGCTCTTAAGATTTTTATAATTCATATCCATATGAAGCATATATTGATAATGTCAATATAACTGCAGGAAAAACAACTAATATGAGATTCTAGTCTATGTAATGTTGGATGAACATCTTAATCAAAGTTGGGTATGATGTTGTGATGTGTGACGTGATGCAGCCGTAACATGTCATCTCTGGAGGTCATAAGTCAAAATTTTGTCATATTTTCAACAACAACACCCACAGTTGCAGGTTAGTCCAGAGGAAGGAAAAGATAAGACCACAAATTTGATAAGGTAAAAGACAGAACTCATCACATTCAACAGCTCCACTAAAGGTTTTTACTCCACTGTGCACAACTGTTCTTCTGGCTCTCTGTGGTGTACTCACGTGAGGCAGCAGGTGAAGGAGAGCGTCGCCACTGAGCGTGCCCACTGCCAGCGCCACCAGGAAGGTGAGCAGAAACTTGAAGCAGCCTTGGTTGAGGATAGGCACGAGGACCACGCCCAGCAGAGACAGCAGGCTGATGATGGTGATGGACACAAAGCCCCAGACCCAGACCCAGACTGGAAACGGAGACAGACAAAGACAACGGGAAAAGGATGAAAGGTAAGTGTTCGCTTCACATGTACTTTACAAAAGCAACAGGATCCCAGTGCCTGGTAGCCACATGATGTTTTTGATATGTAGTAGGACTAAGGACTGTCTGGTCGGATCAAATGCTGTCACAACTTTAGTCAGCCAGCTCCATTGTTTAGAATAAAGACCATGCTAACAGCATCATTCAACTGCCGGCTAAATATATTTTCCCATCCTGTTCACATGTAAAGGAAACTATGCTCCAGAGGTTTTCAATCCGCAGCGTCCTTGCGATGACACATGAAGCCGACAGCGAGAAACATAAAGTGACATTTCAGCAGAATTCGACTCGCCTCATTTTTCATTCAAGGCCATGGACACACGACATGAAGCAGAAGAGAAGAAGTCGGAAAGGTACACTATCACTTAAAGTGTCAGTCTGGCTGTCAGTCCAGGACGTGTCTCAAAACAGCACAAGACAGAGAAGAAAAAGTTTATAATTCTTTCGTCACAGAGGACAAAATGTTTAATGTGGTATGAAATTCAGTGTAACAGCAAAGCTGGTGGTGTGTTTGCTAAAGTGGTTGTGGGTCCTTCACTGCTGACATTCAGCTGTACTGTAGGTAGTCCACTGACTAAAACACAGTGTGCATGTAATGCACAACTTACAGACAACTGACTTCTGTTTAGCATTTCAGAAGAAGCATGTCACAACACACTCATCTACTGCTCTGTAAATATAGCACTGAGAGGTACAGCAAATATTTGTTCCTCACGGATTCTTAGGTTTATATCCATGGAATTTATTTGTTCTGTTTTTAGAGTCAAAGGGTTTTAAGTGTATTTTACTATCTATAACAATATGACAATATAAATATACCAATATGGTATAATTATCTCAACTTGTCATCGTATTAAAAACTACTGAGCAATAATAGATCTCAGTTCTCATGCACAAAACGACTTAGCTAAAGAGGAAAATTACTAATAACAGTAAAAACACACTGGCAGACACTCTTCCTCTCCTCATCTAATCGACCCCAGGTGGTGTCACTTGTGGAGAGATGATCTGAAACACGTCTTCTGCCTGATGGAGCAGACTTTAGAGAGACTGAATCAAGCTGTTACTTTCCCGTTACCCAGCTGCATGATAAAAAAAAAAAAAACACATTACAAAAAACTGTCTCCAGGCTCAGACTGCAGTCGTGGCATCAGAAACAGGAGGCTGCGGGGCGTCGTGTGGCCTAGTGGTCTAAGCAGGCGCCCTGTGTGTAGAGGCTACAGTCCTCCCTGCAGTTGGCCCTGGTTCGAATCCCACATCGGACGGCCCTTTACTGCATGTCATTCCCCCTCTCTCTGCCTCCCCGTTTCCTGTCTCTCTCTACTACACTATCCAATAAAGGCACAAAAAAATATACTTTAAAAAAAAGAAAACAGGAGGCTGAAGGTCCTGCTGAGGGAAATATTTTAAGTGAAGAGGCAACACTGATCTTGTAGTGCTGATTACACAGTCGCTTGTCTTTAGCTTTTGGGAAGTTTGCTCCACAGACTCAATCTCTCATCGCAGGTTCATGTGCCCTCTGAAACCAGAACAAAAATCAGGAGGCATGTGGTGTGTTGATGATGGTGGTGGCGTTAGCACATGATTCACATTATTCCAATATATGGAACATATATGTATATATATATATATGTATGTGTGTATATATATATATATGTATGTGTATATATATATATATATGTATGTGTATATATATATATATATATATATGTATGTGTGTGTATATATATATATATATATATATATATGTATGTGTATATATATATATATATATATAAACAGCAAATTTTGTGTTGTCCTGAGTAAGAATTAGAATGAAGAGTGTGTATTTCTGTTGAACCCTTTGATGGTAAAATCAAAGGTATAAGTGACAAAGTCCTGGAATGTGGCCCCACAGCATTAAAATAACCAACAGTCTCTTCCTGTTCTGTCAGAGAGATGAATAAAAACATTTTAAACCACAGAACTTGATAACAACAATGTTATAGCATTGTAGATATGATGTTATTGCTGTTGATCATTGGCCGATATGTAACCTCACTCTCCATAAAAGCTCAAGAATGCTCTCAGCTTCATACACAGAGCAGTAGACAACAGTCAGTCATCTCTGCTACAGCTTTGAAGTGCCCGTTTATCGGCTGTACGCGTTATGGGGAAAGCCGCATCATTAGGAAGGACTACATGGACGGGCTAAATTCATTTTCTCATCACAGTTGAAAATGTCTTTAACAACCCTCAATTTCTTGTTTTACTGTTACAGCCATTTTCAATGTGCCTTACAAAAGTAAAGATGCTACAGTCGACTGCTTTCTTATTTGTTGCATCAGGCGGAACAGCGTGTAACCCTGAGAGGCAGCTGTATATCAGCCCGACAGCACATCAGGTCCTTCGCACTCGCGCAGCTCATCTACTTCTCTGTCTCATTACCTTTGTGCAGTTGTGGTTTTGTGTGCGTGGAGGTGGGCACAGGTTTGAGGCGGAGAGATAGAGGGTGGTGATGAGGGAACAGAAGAGAGGAGAAGGAGACCCACTGGTCTGTGTCTTCTCTCCAATTACGCATCTCTTTTGAGCCATGGCTCAGAAAAATGGCCCAGGGTGTTGCTTAGGCTCTCCTAATTGGCACAGTGCACAATGAGAGGGGTGTGGGGACCAGAGAGAAACCAATTGCAAATTTTCTGTGCTCCCCCATGGATGCCGGCAGGAGGTAAATGAGAGGTAGCTCCGCAGCATGTGGCAATGTCTGTGGTTGAGTCTTGGTGCACCAATGCAGGGAAACTAGCGCCTCTAGTCCTCCACTAATGAGGAGCCATTCCTGCCCTCTTGACTTGTTCGTGCTGTCTTCCTCGTGGTCATTACCATTTTTATGACTGTTTTCCGCAGTGGCACACTGCCTGAGGCACACGTGATACAGGTGTCCAGAGGGGCGTGTGCGTTTAATAATTAACGATTTAAGAGTGAGTGCAGTTAGGGGATTCCTCCAATCTCACGCTTGAACTTAACCCGCTGAACCCGCTGCTTTGACAGTGTCATCCCATCCCGAGTGCAAAACTGTGACGTGTGCACATGAGCAACAAACACTTCTGCGGATAAGATGATGTTTTTTCTGTCATTAAAACACATTCTACCTCCAATTAAAAATAAATTCAGGTTGTGGTGAAGATCTTATGACCCCAAACCGTCTATGTTCATTGTTTACAGCTTCTCAGCATCTCGCTCACTTTGCATAACTTATATGAAAACTAAAATCCAATTACACTGCAGGCATAATAACTAACATGAGAACACAAATGCAGTGTGGTCAGATTGATTGTTACACAGATTCACAGTACATTTTCGTTCCAGGTGTGGGGTGGCTCACACACAGAACCATAACACATAAATCCTAAGCCCCAAAGATTTGCAGTCTGTGTTTTGTGTGCAGAAGGTGCGATTACTGGTCCTTTATGGCTTTATGAGCTGTAACTCATTAACTTTAAAACATTGTGAATTTATCATTTACATTCTCATAAACCTTACAAACACTGTGAGGTCCCAGAGCGGGGCTTAACACTGACCTTCATTCTTTATATCAGCTCGTCTTTCAGCACCTTTCTGATATTTCAGGGTTTTCTTTGAGAACATTGTTGTTCAGAGATTTAAAATGCAAAGAAATCATTTGGATAAGTCTTACTCAACATAAGTGAGTCAGGTCCGTAAAATGGACACAAATAAGTCCTTTTGCAAGTAGTGGTCAGTACATGATAGAACCACTTGTTCATTGCCACAATAACAAGGGCACACATTGTCAAAGAGGCAAAACTGTGTGAGTGCTGCAGTTAGGTGAGTGAATGATTCTTGTTCAGTGCCTATCACATGATGTTCTGTGTTGAGGATGGCTGGACATGACATGCCAAATTGGCTGTATATTCATTGAAACATTAACTTTCTCACGTGATGAATATACCAAAATAAAAACTCTCTTCCTGAGTGACCTGCGCCACATACACATTAGTGAGATGTAGCTGGGCTGACTTTTCCACACTGCTCTCCATCAACTCCTGTTGAGTTGGCCAGTAGCATGCAATGCTATGCAATGAATCAATTAATGATTATGGTAAATACTTGCATTGACATTCACATCTAAAAACAACCTTTTTTTTCTCCACTCATTATTAAGATGATACAGCAGCTAGCACAAGTCCCAAACATTTAAAGGCTAATGGAATTTAAGCCTTAGCCAGGACTGAGAGAATCTACTGAAAAAACAGATTTGGGTTTTGAAAAACCTTTGTGGTTATATAAACGAGATTGCACTGAGATAATTCTATGTCGGTGTGGTTGCAGACTTGGCAAAGTCTTATCAAGTGTTGTTAACCGTGCTCTTTGATCTTGATAACAAACAGGGAAAACAACACTCACACTTCGAGGCTGTGCTTGCAGTTTCGTGTGACTGTAAAACTCATGAGCTACTAATCTCTAACCAAAACATTCACATTCAGAGACATCAGAGATTATTCTTCCTTCATCTGTAAATAAAAGCTAAATAAGCACTGGTGGTGTGGAAATACAAAAAGCTTGAAATGAGTCAGGAATAATCTATTCATTGAGTCTTGGGGCCTCAGATGTGCTCTTAAATTACTGTAAGACACTCACACTGACTTTCAATACCCTATTTTTTAAGTTAATGTCAGTGTTCAAATTACTTTCTGATGATATTCACTGCAGCACTGGATTGCAGAAAATGAGAAAAAAAAAGTAATCCTCATCCACAGAGGGACTGCCCTCTCTATGTACTGAAAATGAGAAAGGATGGAGCAAACAATAGTGGGCATACCCAGGGGATAATAGTTATGATTCCTGTTTCATCTCAATTATTATCATCACTTTAAAATATGACTTGATTAGTTCAAATAAACATTGTATTATGCAGGTCTGTCACTCCTCCCCAAGAGAAAAGCTCCAGGTTACTCATCCTGATAGCATCGCATTATACATACAGTGGTTTATTGTGATGTCCCTGTAGTTTCCTTCTTATGAAGATAAGTGTTTCCTCTGGCTGATGGCACCAGATACCAGATAAAAATAATAAATTACAGTTGTGCATCCATTGTGCAAATAAGTCTCATCAAAATACTTGAACACTTTATATCTAAGTTACACAATCGCTGCTATGCTCTAGTGTGAGGCATTGATTTTTAAAATCCATATGCATTGTAAAAAATCTCTTGCATACCAGGATGTTGTTCAGTTATCTGATCTAAATGTGAGACAGTCTACCTACATGTTTTGTTACTACAGGCAAAAATGCATGAAAAAACAAAACAAATCTGAGCACAAACATTACTGGGAAAAAAATGCAGCTAAAGATGAACTGAGACACTGAGTGATGTTAACATGCTTTTGAATCACAACACGAACCTCTTCTTTTGTCAGGATATTAGTTTGTGCAGTGCATTCTTTAGGTCAAGTGGGCAAACCTCAAACCCCTAACATGCATAACGGGGAGATGTGTTGATTTTTCCTGCTCACGTCTTATGGAAAAAAAATAATACCCAAAACAACAACCTAACAGACATGGAGTTTTTTTCATTTATACATCTGCTGGCTGTAGCCTTCTCTGGGTCTGAACCCTAAAAGTGAGGTCTCAGGTAGTTCAGCCTCAGCTCTCAGCAGCCACTTGCTAAAATTATTGTTTGTTGTTTTCTACAATCCTAAGTCTTTTCCGTCAAAATGGACTGGATCGATAAGATACTTGGCTCTTACCGGAACTGACGGGCTCCAAGGCTTCCTGCTCCACATCCATCTGGTGGTAATGGCGTATGCAGACGCGACTATCTATCTGGTAGAGCAGGGCAGGACACAGGTAGGTGAACTGGCTGGGGGAGATGAGTGACTCAGGGTTCAGGCCATAGTAGGTGAGGAGCTGAGTCAGGTTCAAGCACTGGAGAAGGAAATGATGTGTTTTTGACAGTTAAGAGACAAATTTTCAAGTGTCATTTCAAAGGTACAATTTCAGCAAAGGCGAGGATTTAAAAGATGTCATAGTGTTTTAGATTAAAGGCCAACGTCCTCTGGTCAAAATCATTTCAAGTGACGTGTCATACAAGACAATACGTCACAAAACTTCTAAAAATAATTTTTAAGGCATGGCTTCATTAATGATCATCAAGACAGGTTTCCAAAATGCTGATTCCTAGCAAACCCAAAACACAAACACAAAGACAAAGGGTAAAGTATTTATGGGAAATCTCAGACATTGGCAAATAGGCTTTCTATTACGGCTCTGGTCATTAACAGGACCCGAATAAAATACATTTTCTGTGTTTTCTCCTCTAGCAGGTAACATGTCTATGAATGAAAGTTCTTCAAGTGTCCTGACGTCTAACAAGTCACAGAAAACAGAAGTCCTACCTCCTCATGCTGATGTGACAATCCACCTGGATGCAGAGGCAGGACCCGGGCTGGTAATGTGGGGGTGGTGGGCACTCCTGGTGCTTCTCTCTTATCTTTATGAGAGTGACTGTGACCGTGTCTGTGTTCATGTTTGTGGTCATGGTCTTCAGATGTAGATGTGGGAGGTGAAGTGGTTTTGTTTCTCCCTCGTTGTCCTCTGGCCCGTGCTGGATTTCTGGGCTTCTTGGTCTTGCTTTCTGTCGGGGCAGGCGAGGACTGTGGCTTCTGAGGGACTTGGGACGGCTCCAAGTGGGCAGAGGGTCCCTGTTCCTGGTTGATGGGAGGAATTTCTGTGCCGGTCTGTATTTGATTAACATGATTGTTGTCGTGGTCATCATCACCGTGGTCATGATCACTGTGAGGTTGAGAATTCATGTCCTTGTGGTTAGACTGCACCTGCACCTGCTCATGTTTGTCTTTGTCATGTGCTTTATCATGGTCATGTGTGTCCCCTACAGGTCCATCAGAATGTTTATGGTCACTATCCTTTACCCTGGTGTGATCAAGATTATGTTCTGCATTATGTCCATGATTGTGATCTTGATCGTGATCGTGATCGTGTTTATGGTCGTCCCCTGTAAGTGCACCAGCAGCTGGACTGGCAGCAGTGGTCTGCTGGCTGCACCGTGTAGGAACTCGTTCTGTGTGTGGATGTTGGGCACTGGGCTTGTGGTGTGGATGACCGTGCCCGTGCCCGTGACCCTGATCATGGCCTTCATTGGTGGATGAATGTGAGTGAAGCCCCTCCTGCATATCCAACAAGTCCAGGTGGGCTACATGGTCATGACCCAGATCCTCATGATCCACACCTACCACCTTCACTTCACCCAAACCCAAGCTGAACAGCAGACTCTGAAATCCCTGGAAGTCTAGCCGGTCCTTCTGGCCGTAGCGCCTGAACAGCTGCTGGATGTAGAAGCGCTGCTCCTCCTCTAGAGCGTCCCCTTGGGTATTCTTGGACTCCGGTGACACAGTGGCTCCTCTCACGTACGGAGCCTCAGAAATCTGCAGGTCGCTGTGGACGTGGTTGTGGTTGGCATGGTGATGCCCACTGTGCTGATGGCTGTGCCCATCTCCATGGCAGTGGCTGCACTGATGAAAGAGGAAGGTGAACACACACAGGAAACAGAACTTGGTGTGCACGTGGACTCGCATTGTCCCCTCGCTTCTGGTCCCCTGTGAAAACAGGACAGTAACAGTTTTAGTACCCAATATCACAATATATGACGGATAAATGGTAATAAACGTGGAACTGCAGATTAAGAAGCAACCATGTACGCATCATACGGATTGGATTTTTACTGACTGGTTTATGTTTCTGACTGGTGCTTCATAGACTTCGTATGGAAACGTTGACTTCATCATGTGAGGTTTGAAACTGAGAAACTTGAACTTGTTTTAAAACAGAAACAGGATTTTGGATGATTGTTTCCTGGTTCCATCAAATGTCAGGCAGCAGGCACCTACATAAGAACTCTTTATAGATGAAAACAGGGTTCTGGAGAAGTGTTTTTTTGCTCAAATGTGTGTACGTCCTTACTGTCACAGTCACATTCTGAGTAGCTGTACCTTGCTCCAAACCTCCTGAACTTAGTTTTAAGACCACAATGGCTGTGTTCATTTTACATGGCTGGACTGTGACGATGGTGGTTGTAACTTAGTGTTCATTTGAGAAACCTGCCTAGAATACGAGTCTATTGAAAGTTGGACTGAAATATCACAAAATTCATATATATATCAATATATTATATCCCAATGTGTCCAATGTGCACCACCATACATAAAATAATCAAATTGATATCCATGTTCCACTGTTAAGAATTACATCAATTATGTTACTTTTATTTTTGAGACACAACATCAATTTATATAATTTTAAAATTTGTCATAATAATGAATAATTTGGAGTAGATCCAAACTCAAAAGTATTATGGCGAAAAGACAAGAGGCAAGTGGTAGCTTTTACTTAGACTCTTATATGGGAGCACTGTCTAAAAAAGATTATGAACAGGAAGCGCTGCTATCAGATTAATCAATCCTGCTGAATATCGGCCCTAAAGCCTGATCAGGGTTTATCAATGATGCATTGAGACACTAATTATACAGAAACACAAGAATTAGTATAATCAACTTGCACATCACACATAAAAAACCATTGAAACCACCCAAGCTGCTACCTTTATCTTAGAATAACATATCTAACAACTGAAGCAAGGAGCCGTATGCAGCACAATAAACTCTCTAGTGAGAATTGTGTAACAAATTGCTTGTTTTCCCCCACTCTAAAAAGCCTGAAGCAGCAATATCATTTCAGTCAAATGATCCTCATAAGGTCTCTTGTGAAGCCCGTGGGTGGTTGATGCGTGAGGGGTGGGGGTGGAGAATAGTAAAGAGAGGTCAGATGAGGAACACTGCTGGATAATGGTAAGATGGCGCGCGCACACACACACACACACACACACACACACACACACACACACACACACACACACACACACACACACTGTCTTTGGCAGCCAGCTTGTTAGCAAAGTTTTTACTGGATTTACAGCATGCATAACATGAGGGAATAGATTTGTGCTGTGTGCAGACCACAAATACTGGGTTAAATGTTAAAAACAAAGAGGGTGATCCTCCTCACAGCTGTCAAAGCTGGTAACAACAGATTGCACACTGCAGGCTTGTGGGAGCAACAAAAACAAAAAAAAAAGACAACATAACTTCATAACTACAAGAAAACAAAAATCAGAGGGAAGGATACAAAAATGAGCCTCAGATCACTTAAATAATATTACAAGAGAAGCTCATTTTAAAACATACACACATATTGGAGATAAACTCACAATACAGAGTTGCCTCACACTGTTTTTGGTAAAGCGTGGAAGGAGCAACAATCCATCATCTACAACAATTTATCCAACATAAGTATTTTAATCCATAATTATACAGTATTTGTATCCATCCCACTAAAATATTTTACAAAGATTACAATTTAAAAAAATTATCATAGCTAAGACAAAGCCCTTGATCATTCCTCAAAGCCTTGATCATTGACCAGACGACATCAATAGCTTATCAGCTATGGAGTTAGCTCCTTCTCCCCATATAACCAGATCAAGAGCTTGTGTAAAAGAAGTCTTTAACATCAGACACTGGTAATGTAATATAATTAGAACTTTTTGTCAAAATCAAAATGCAGACAAGGATTACTGCTCTCACTGAAATCTTTGTACAAATTACAATAATGAAAAATTAAAAACAGCCACAATAGATCCAAGATGTTATAATGAGTTTGTCTTTTAGGTGATAAACCATGCGGTGCAATTCGACACCTTCAAAGGGCCATAAATACCACAAACACTTCAAAACCACGATACAAACATAACTGCTCAATTAACTGACTTAAAATTTCCCTTAGAAACTGGAAGCGAGGCTACTTACCACTGTGTGCCCTTGAATGAGCGGTGTGTGAAATTAATGTTTGGCCAAGGCGTTAATGATGGCGTTCTGGCTCAAAGCTGCACACGTTAAGTGTGGTTACAAGCCAACTTCACGGCTGTTCGACAAGACAGTGTTTATAAACATGAGACAGCAGTGACCTATGAACCTCACAGCAGATAGGTTGGGACAAAACCAGGACCTATTTCTAAGAGCACACCCTCTGAGCAGCAACAGAGATCGCTGTGTTTTCCTGATTAGAATCTTTTTCTGTGTTTGGCCTTTGAGAGAAACAAGAGAATCTCTATTGAGTCGAATGGTGTGTTACAAAAACCTCAATCTGAAAAGTAAGCATTACAAATTCATTCTTAGTGTACCCAGACCTTTTTTTCCTCTAAATTGAGACTGAGTATTAATTTATTTTCTGCATATATTTACAACTTAATAATAACTAATAAATAAAAAAAATGAGTGAGCTGTACTACAACATGCACTGCAGCCTAACTGTTTGTTTCAATCAAAGCGATATTAATGCAGGAAACAGCACACTACCTACACTGGTTTCGTGAGTATTCTCTGATGTAATCACAAGTTGTCTCAGCCTAAGACAAGTAAGTAATCCTATCATTATAGTGTGAAATGCTACTCACCGTAATACGTTTCCTCCTGCTTGGCCCCCAGTCCTGGTGCTACTGTATGAGGGGGTTTTCTAACTCTTCTGAGATATGCACTATGGAGAAATTATAGAGAGAAGTGAAATTCAGACCCATCCATTCAAGCCAGAAGAATAAACCACTAACATGACAAAAGGTTATCTGAAATCTTCCCCATGTTGTCACAAGAGAAATACTAGAAATACAACAGTTTCTTTGTCACCTTTCACGTAAAGTATGTCTTCACAGGGAGATTACAGCAACTATAATATACATATTAGTCCAATCTATACTTGATGTTTAACTTCCATTTACAACTTCTGCTACAGTATTTATAGTCAATGTTTTCATTAACTTCTTAGTAAAGTCAAGCAGCCTCCTACTGAAAGCACTGTTGTGAAAAGACCAGCCTACAATGCCTTCAAGTGCTCTCCTGAAAAAATCAATTCAGATGACAACATGAGTGAGCTGAAAAAGTGACATATATGGTAAAAGTGAGCCAGCTGGTTAGCCATGATGACTTGTGGCTTATTTTCAGGAAGTTACGTCAGGATGTTGCATTTGTCAGGAGGTGTTGTCGTTATTTTCAAGTATTCAGCGCAGGAGGGTGGAACACTGGTAAAAAGTCTGAGTCTTGCATGTAGATGTCCAGTCGTATTTTACACAGAATTTGTCAGCCTGATCAAAATCACAAGGACTACATCAAAGCCCCAGTTAAGTGTTGCTATTTGTTTCATTCATGAACCAGGAAAGTGATCATCAGAGGTGGTAAACCCTGGGGGTCAGTGTTTATTTCAGGCATGGCAGTTTGCCTTCACTATAATACATAGCGGGAAACCTTGCTGAGCAATACAGAGTCCTGTGATTACTGAACTGTATCCACAGCACTAAAACAGGTCTAAAAGCTGCACAAAAACTTTACCTGTACTAGGCTTTTAAATCAGGATTTCATGTACTGTATGCGTGAACTCTGCTGGACCCACCACTTGAGCCATAACACACCTTTTAATGGTAGACATTTTGATATGTCACAGTATGAAAAATACTGGTGCAGATTATAAAAATAATGATGTCAGAATTACTTTTAACTACCTTAGTTTTCAGTATTGTTTGGTATTCATGCATGTTTGCTCACTGTCATGACTTACTGGTACACTTGAATAGAACAGAGGCAGCGTTAGTGTGATTAATAAGAGCTGTGTGCTCTCACTATGACCAGTCAAAATGTCTGCTATGAAAATGGCCTATTGTAAACCACAACACTTCAAAACAGTTTGAAATAACACTAACAGGTGCATTCAATGACCAATCAAAATACCAGAGCATATGGCTTCTCATTGATTAACAGCAGTTAGCAAAGAAATGAGGATATGTCCCTACAAAGGACTTGATGGAATTGGCAGAAGGAGCTGATGCAGTCCGTGTTATGCTAAAATACAAACCCAGCTGTTAAATTTTTATCAATAAAATAACACAAGGTTTTGCATAATATACCAGCAGCGCTGCTCACACCCTCCTGGATGTGGAGAATTACAGTTGACTGAAGTTTACCTTGAAAATTTGCAGACTAAAAAAAAGCTCAGGGTTTTTCTTGTCATCTGACATTGTGATGTGTAGTTCTGATGAAGTGCTGTGATGCCAGTGTACAATACATTGAGTGACCCTGATCTAACAGGTGGTCATCAAGTCAGTGGAAGTGACATATGTCGACAATAGACAGCTCCTGGTCATCCTTGGCAGGTATTCGTCATATCATAATAACAGGCTGAATTTTAGGGAAATGTATATTAAAAGATGCAATTTATCTTGAATACTTTCATTTCTAACCTTGATGTCTGACCTTGAACACAGCAGCTGTTTTTAAGAATTTCACTCAGCATGATATAACTTTAATTTTTTTCCTGACTTTTGGGACAAATTTAAGCATAAATCAGAGTGTATGCAGTTTATTAATCCTATTTGCTGACCTGAATGTCTTTAGTTTCATTTTTCAAGCTACAAGTTTAAGTTAAACAGCTGGAAAACTTATAAATAACTGTTATTTCTGTCAATTATGAAACATTTATCTATATATTACTCCTTGCCTCAAGAAATATTTTCCCATGTCTTTTCTAGTTCGTCAATGATGACAGGAACCTTGTTATTTCTCAAGGAAGAAAAAAAGACTTTGGCCCTAAGCCGCTTCATATGATTCTCACACGACCATACACATCCTTCTCATCTCTGTATCAAGCCAGTGTCTGCAAGGAAACTGAAAGAGGAATGAGGCAAAAAACAACAAATCTGGTATTCAAGAAATGGCATTGGATTGCCAATGTTTACTGTTACAAAACAAATAAGAAAAGTGTTTTGTTTTTTCCTCTGATCTGACATTTGTATTCATTACAAAATATGACCTACAATCAACAAACGTGCACTAAAACTAATAAAGCGAATAATGAACATCTCTGCATTAAGACAAATGTAACAAGCATCTAAGCTTCCTTATAAGTTTCCTACCATATTTGGTACAATGTTCAACAGTGTTTTTAATAAGAGAGGGGGGTGCAGCAGGAAGGTTCATCTCTTGTGTGAACAATATACAGACACTTGAATCAGGTTTTAAACAAACAGAGGCAAAGTGATTTTACATCATCTTGTACTTCACGCCCCCCAATGTACAACAGGATGGCATTTCACTCCCATAGTGAAAGGAGCATGTTGAAACTAAGAATTATGTTGCTCTTAAGGTAAAAATGAAGAAAAGGTATTGGCTTGCAGAGAGCATATGAAATTTAATATGAATCTTTGGGCAAGTTGCTTGCTTGCCAGAAACTGATATAATGTGCTACCTGCTGCGTTTGTAATTTCAACTGAGCAAAGTGATGGTCAGTGGCGGCTGCTACTCTTTGCAAATAAAACATGAGTAATGAAGGATAAAAGATGTGATACTTACTTTCAGATGAATTGTTTTGAGTGTTCTTAGCATTTAAAATTTGCATGTGGTTTCCCAAGCATCACAGTAGTATGAGCTCTTGAAATGTGACACAACTTTAAAAAGCAAGGCCTATTTCCCAGGGCTGTGATAGTTACATGAGAAACTATTAAGCTTCCACTTTTTTGATCCGTGCTCTTAAGCCAGGGAGCTATACAACCAAAAGCTTGCATTAACTGCAGAGTGAGGACACAATTTGTTCTTGAGACAGAAAAATAAAAACATGTCAGTGTGGAGGTTTTCTTAGTAAGGCCTGAGGCACACGAGATTGCAGATGTCAGCCGCCACATGGACCCAACTCACAGCAGATGGTCTGTGAGAGTCTTGGAGAACAATAATCTGCTCTTCTATCATGAGACTCAGGGAAGTGTGAGAGACACGAAATACCTGAGTTCAAGTGACACATATGACACGGTGACCTTCATTGAAATAACAGCTTGTGAACTGTATTCATCTGCCCAATCTTTGTTTCCTAAGCATTCGACAATGATGAGGCATCACAGTGAAGACGTTACACAACACTGACAGACCAAATGTGAAATCATCACAGCTTAGCCTAACAAGCAAGTATACGCTACATGTTTACAGGCACAGTGCTTTTGTCATAACACTGACAATCACAGACTTCTGCTGCAAAACACTAAACTCAAAAAACAAAAAATAGTGATCAAGGTAGTCATTTTGACAGGTCAAACTAGCAATCCTCTGATCAAGAGCAGCTATTCTGTGGAATTTGTCATAAGCTGCGTGGTAGGTGTCCTGCAAATCTCCTGACTCAGGGACCTGGCATATTCACGAAAGCCTATCTTTTAACAGCCAGTCTGACAATAGGTCTCATTCCAGCAGACCCAACTCAACTACTAGGGGAAGACGCATGTGGTTCA
Source organism: Seriola lalandi dorsalis (assembly GCF_002814215.2). Taxonomy (NCBI): domain Eukaryota; kingdom Metazoa; phylum Chordata; class Actinopteri; order Carangiformes; family Carangidae; genus Seriola; species Seriola lalandi. Next base: position 2,238,400 of record NW_019525242.1, on the reverse strand, counting down.
GTATGAGTTGAACCCGACATGTTTGTCATCAACCGAATTAAAAGAAATTAATGACCAAGAAAAGTCAAACCATTTCAATTTTCAGCTTCTCTGAACAGCCTTAAATGTCCATGTGACTGTCTTAAGGAGGCTGTGTGAGTAAAACAAATCTACTGAGAAAACACGACTGGCACACCATATCGTTCAGCAAACACCTTACATCCCTGTCAGGTTCAAATAAAACCAATGTAAACATGTCGCAACAACTCTGAACTTCTTAGGGAGTCAAACTGCCCCATCCACCATGACAAATACCACATAAACCTCAGGTTTTGTAGGTTGAAACCACTGAGTCGTTCAGTCGCTGATGGAAGAGGCTGTATATAATTCTGAATTCCTCGGGTGGAATAAAAGAAGCTGCAAATACAAAATAGCGAGTGATCACTGCGGTGAGACACAGGTGCACAGCTGATGCTCTGTGGCCTGGAAGCATGTTCATCACAGTGCAAAAGAGTGGAAGACCGCAAGGCTAGAGTAGACACAGACAAGTAAACACAACAGTCAACTGAGCAGTACACTGTGCACATGTCAGAGAAATAACACCCTGGCAAAACAGAGTGATGCTTACCTCTAGACAGAAATAAGCCGAAAAGGACAGGAGGTAACACCACACCAACTCAAAGTGTTCACGCCGGCACTAACATAGTAACAGGTTGAATGTTTTTAGGATTTCAAGTCCAGTGACTTAACTCATTTGTACAGGGAGGAGGGGAGCCACAGGGAGGGAATGTGTGTATGTGTGTGTGTGTCTGCATGTTTGAGCAGTCAGGGAGCAGTGTCTAGGATCAACCACCTGACCAGCTACTCATGGTGTATGTGTGTGTGGCTATGTGTGCACTATTGGTTGACATTCTGCCACTAGCTTTTTGCAAATCAACTACTTGAAAGAGTAACACAGCGTTCTCTCTGACCTCCTCGTTCATTAAAACAGTGGAGTGTCCTTCCACATCCTCTTTGCAGAAACACTTTACTTAATCCTTATCTAATGTAGCAAAGATCTATCTTGCAGATTTAGCCTACACAGACATTCAGAGGTATACATTCTGTCTAGTCTTAAATATCAGTGGGAACAATGCATTTGTACCTTACACTGATGCCTATTGCAATGTTCGTCATCAATAAAGTCCAACAGAAACAAGGCAGGGGCCGCAACAACAGCATGCTGCATTTACATCATATTTTTAAAAACTAATATGGAGTTCTTCAAGGGAACAATTTATCACAGTGGAGTGTGATGTGTGCAACATCACTGGGCTGGTGGTGAAATGTAGGGATAATGGCAGCTGTGTGTGGCCTCTGCTTCTCACAGTTCATGCAGCTGCAGTCATTTCAGTGTGGAAACTGGCGGCTTTTCACGTACTAATCTTACCACAATAAAATGTCTAAACTTTGCTCTTGAGCAAGGTGTTGCCCCAGTAGCGTTGGTTCTACTCCACACTGACATAAAAAGTGACACGGCTATGTTGATCATTTAAATCACAGTTTAAACTAGTTGTCTTCAAACATTTATTATTATCACACAATGACAGACTCACATCTGCCTAGTCTATTAAGATTAGAAAAACATGATGGTAGATATAACCATCAACTAAATACAAAAGCAGGAAGGCAGCTTTATGGTACAGTACAAAATACCCTGTCTGCATACACAGCTGCAGTGTGGGAATGGTGTTACAAGTGGAGCAGATTGTGGACTTTGTGAGCACTAAAACAAATAGACCAGCCACATCTATGTTTACAAAATTATCATTAGAAACCTGCAGCTGGCAGCAACAGTAACTTTCACTGTAAGGTTCAAGGTGGGGTTACATTTAAAAACATTTTTTTTAACAACCCATGTAATAAATGTTTGGTTTTTCAGGGAAGATGAAATGGACTGATTTTAATGATTTTATCAGAGTGATTTTTACCTATGAGGCCATGACGACACTGGCATGGAATTAAGGGACAAACATATGCAAAAGGACTAAAGGACTTTTAGTTCAACAACAGATGTAGTTAACTACGTCTTTATGTTTTAGAGATTTTCAACAACATGAGATTGAAAACAAATCACCAAAGGCCAGTTTTAGCTAATTATATTGCAGGACAAATCTTGCACAAAAAGTGGCATATTGATGAACAAAGAGGCTGTAAATATACAAGAAACCATATACAAGAAACATCACTAAAAGCTGTTTTATGGTAAGTTTGTTTAATCACATCAATGTTTGGGAGGTTATTCTTGGATTTTAAGTTTGATTTCACCATCAATGTATATACATGTATTTAACACCCATATGCTGTAGCTTTGTCCACGGTCGACTTAAAACAACAGTAAATTTAAAGAACGTCAGACTGCTTACTATCTGGTTTTAACAAAAAACTCCAAGCTAGGACAAGACCGTGCAGTCCTGAGTTCACTGTTCTTGCTTTCTTTGTACGCCAGTTTAATCCAAAAATAAGTGGCAAAACCTCCAACAACAAAGAACTCCTGAAAACAGTTACATCGACAAGCCTCACTTTTCTGTCCACATACAGTAAACCTACTTTAGATGTTTAGCAAGCAAAGCTGAGACGAAAACACAACATCAGTAACAGCAATCGAGACAGTGTGAGAATTTGAAATGACAGAGAGCCCTGCATCTATTACACAACATCTTGTAATGTAAATCTTAAGAACTTTGCATGTTTACCACATTACAAAGCCAACACTTATTCATATAACATTGCAAGCATTTTAAAAAGAACACTGACATGATGGAGGTCTCTACATAATAGCCTCATGCTATACTTTCAAGCTGTATGCTGCAATCATAAAGCGGCACTGCAACAACTGCAACATAAGTTGTTATTAAGGTTTGGTAATGCAATTTAACAGTTAAAGGGGAATTACTACCACATCACACATAACGATTGCTACAGTCGTCAAAGCATAGTTAATTGAGGTTGTGTAATCTTCAACAGTATATAAGACCTGCATTTTTACTCCACTTGCGGAGACACAGGTTGCTGTACATGCATGACACAAATCTGTTTGAATTGCTAATGAAAGTTTACATGTCAACACTGAATCTGTGTTATTTCAGGCTAAATCTTCTCTAATCCTGAGGGCATAACATTTCTTTGTCCTCCATGGCTGACTGGGGTTTATGAGAGAGAACAGAAAAATGAATACTGCTTCTCTTTGCTTTATTGACTCATTTTGATTAACTGTACTTTTAACAAGTGTACCTCTAATTTTGAGTTCTGTTCGTCTTACAATTTGATGAACTCAAAGGATGGCATGCGTATTTGCATGCTACCTGACATGATCCACCTTGTGCGAATAGTAGTAATCAGCTCTTTTCAGCAAGTGTTTACATAAATGTCTGCCCCTTGCAGCTTCAACCACTGGAAAGCTAATCAGATACCATCTGAGTGAGAAAACACAGATTATGATTATGGGTCAGGTGTCTCCAAATCACACTGGCAATATTATTTCTCTAGCGGCATTACATGCCAACAAAAAACATGACCTTTACAAAAAGAGTGTTTTGTAAACCTTGTCATGTGAACGAGCAGCACACACTCACATTCTTTGGGTGGTGCTGGATAATGAGCTTTTAAACTGAGTGGAACAATCAATTGCCTTCCTTAGGCCAGATCAAAGGGTTACATAAATTACTGTATATTTTGAATCAATTGTGCCTACAGTTTTGCATCTAAATGCTACATGGATTTAAAATTAATTTCTAAAACAGCTAGCAAAATTAAAATGCGATTCAATTTCAGGAGCTCATATAAAAAGGTGACATTTATGAGCGATGAGTGAATTCAGGAACCATAAGCACAGTGTAAGCCAGGACTACACACTGTAGACAGGGAGGGGTTGCATCCAAGTGGGATTTGGATTCATTTCTTTAATGATATGCCAACTTTTCTACCAGAGCCAATCGTCATAACTGTGAGATATTACTTGAAGTATGCTGCAATAAAAAGGTGGCTGACAGCTAAGTGTGAATTGTGTTGAGCCTTCTGAACTTGTACATCTGCATCTCATTTCTCCAATTCTGACGTTTAAGTTCAACAAAACCATCAAGGATATTGGAAATATTTTAGAGGATGGGAGCTCAATTTCGTTTTCAAGATTCCTTAAAAACTAAAATTAACAAAAAAATAAAAATCTCATCACTAATAATTCAGCAGACATATTAAAATTACACTTCACGTTGAATGTGCTGGTTTATGAAAACACCATGCGACTGTAAGAAATCAAATAAATGCACATTTAAAAAGGTGACATTTTGCCTATATTGTAACTACTCTTGATTAAGTTCGTCAGTTTTCAATTAATTATACTGGTAACTATACTACAACATAATTATGGAACATTTATCAGGGGACAATAGGGGACTAGTCTTATCTGCATATGACTAAAGGCAGCCACTTCACAGCGGACGGTCCCACACATGTTAAGTCGGCCCAATAAGATGGGTGAAAGATACAATTTAGTTTGAAAAACAACCGAGTCACAAATGTTAGCCCTACTTCCAGACTACTGAAGCCACGCTGCTTGTTACTGATGCGAAGCAGCTAAACCGCTCCATCAGGTAACTGAGGGGGCTTCAACGCTGCACGTGGTGCGCATAATGCAACTCTGAGCGAGCTCGCCACTCTACCTCGTGATAGAAACGTGTCTACTCAACCGCATCGTTTAACCCGCAGGAACTGTTTAACTAACCAGCACATAACTAGTCGCTAAAAAACAAAGCGAGTCTCGGAATGCTGCCCGAGATACCAGTTCAAAGCCGCCCATCCCGTTTGTTTTGTTTGAATCACCCTCTAGGAGAGGCTATCGCTAGCCTGAAAAAGGAAGGCAACAATTCAGCCAGCTAACGTTAGCTAGCAGACGAGTCACAGGAAATTAGCTTTCAGCCTAGAAAGACCAACGCTACCATATGCTGTCTGAGAGTCCGTCACTAATGTTCACAACAGTGGTTAGTAACATCTACACGTTGTAGCAAACGCTGCCCGGGTCCATGTTGTGGGAGTGAATGATAACAAATGGGTTTTTTTATATAGTTACCTCACTCGAGTGCCGTGTGCATCTCCTCTCCGCTCGGTACCAAAAAAAAAAAAAAAAGAAGCCGTGTGGTTTACGTCAACGCACGAAAGCCAATGATTCCTCAATACTCCTGCGAACTTACCGTAGTATCCCGGCAGGGGCGGACCCACAGTCTACGCTATCTGCGTAGTGAATTGAAGAAAGCACTGACGTTTCTTTCCGCCAGATTGTCTGGGCTGTCATATGACTAGTTGAGGAAATGATGCTCAGACTTCAACGAGTAAGATGTAAGATGAGGTCATAGCCTTTTATTAGAAACTATACATGTTGCCTTATGTGGTTGGCTGTCACAAAGTGCTACATTGCTAAATAATAGACAAGATGATTTTTGTGTGTGTGTGTGTGTGTGTGTGTGTGTGTGTGTGTGTGTGTGTGTGTGTGTGTGTGTGTGTGTGTGTCAATCAACAATAGCCCCAAAACCAAAACTACAGTTCAAAATGTTTGGCCAATTTAGTGTAGGATTGTCTTCAAAACTGCACACCATAAATTAAGGAAAATGTGCCACAAAAAACACAAATAAGGCCATGACAAACCCTATTTAAAGTCTTCAAAAGGATTGAAAAACTACTGGTAAATTTGACCCAAGCACATTGACAACAAAGGAAAAAAGAGAATAAGCCCTGCAATCCATCAGGCAGGAGTAAAGAGCTGAATATACAATCGAAACCAGATGACTCTGTCTTTATTGCAGGTTCCCCATTCTATCAAAGGTTTAAACTAACAATAAATGTATCCAGCAGGCCTATAATGTTTCAATGATTGATTGATTGATTGATTGATTGATTGATTGATTGATTGATTGATTGATTGATTGATTGATTGATTGATTGGTTGATTGATTTTATTCGCACACATAAAACATTAGAACATAGTATATAGGTTTTCTTTAATGAAATGGATGTGCAGGTGAGGTAAGCAGCATGTCTAGGGCTCATGTTAAAACCTCAACTCAATGTAAGGATTTAAATGATAAAAAATCTGAGAGAAAATAAATAAATATAAAATAAGAGAAGCCAAAAGAAACAGCAAAGGCAACATAATATATGCAGTGGAAGGAATACAAGAATTCAGATGAATAAATCAACTGAAAATACAAGGAAACCCCAAACACAGTTAGTCTGCCTTGTTTCCCATTACCGTTGTGCCATGGATGGGCACGTGACATGGGTGGGGTCATAAATCCTACTGAGGACACTGAGGTCATGTCTTTGGTATCCACGCAGTGCATTGAAGAATGTGGGGTTTTTATGACCTTAGGAGTCGTTTTCATTCTACAACAATTAGCATGGTGGGGTTACAAGCCTCATTCTTTTTCTTTCTTACACTTAGTGGTGATTTATTCATTCTGATTCATTCATTGATCAGTTGAATGAATAAATAAATGACAATTTAAAATACATTTAGAGGCGTCTTTTGGTGACTAGACAAAATAAGTTTCTTTGTGGAGTAGGGTTGTGCTGTGAGAATTAGGACTCATGACCTCAGTATTTTCATAATCCTGGTGCTGGGGGAGTTGTGTGTAGGAGGCGGTGTGTGAGAGTGAAGCACTTGGACGTTCCGAGTGGGGACACACGGCTAATTTCTGTTAGCCGTGCACCAGCTGGGTCCACTTCCCCACCCCTCCCCACCTTAGATTTTCCCCTCTCATGTCGGCTGCCTCTCCTGATCACAGAAAGATTAATATAAAGTGATTGGCAGCCATATTCTCACTTAGCACTCCAGTCATGTGGCCCCAGGGTCTCTGCTAGTCGTAAAGCAATGGTGGAAGTGCCATTGTGGCTTTCACTGTCATTTAGCCAGTACCGAGCCCCAGCAGACAGAGGATGAAAAGTGCCAACAGCCGCATTGAATTATGAGCTCGACTCAGCCCCGACCGTATATACAACCCAGCGCAGGGAGCCATTTCCTGCTGAAATGCCTCTTGCTGCAGATTACTGAGGTAATATTTCCTGCACTGCAACTAGAGTGGTTATGGTCCGCAGGCAATCTACCTGACGCAGCTTTTGCCCATGCAGTGACGACTGGCATGAAAGACGAGCCATTGACTCGTGGTGGAATTGCCCTTTTTTATCACTCAGTGGTTAAAAAGGTGAGGTGATTTTTAATGAGGACAACAAGTATAAATTTTCACACCAGCCTGAGACTGTGAGAGCTTGAACAGCTATCATGTGCACAATTACAGACACAAGTGAAATAGTTCATTTGAGTCACATACTCTATTATAAAGCCATATTACCAGAATCAAATTAAGGTTGTCCACATTGAATGCGTCCTTACACTTGATGGTAATAGGCATTGGGGAAATACAGTCTGAATTCAGTGTGTGTGTGCATGTGTGCGTGTGTGTGTGTGTGTGTGTGTGTGTGTGTGTGTGTGTGTGTGTGGGTGTGCATGTGTGCGTGTGTGCATGTTCCTGGCTGACATTTTGCTGATACAGAGCAATACTGGCACCCCAGCAGACCCACTGGTGCTCGTTCCTGGAGGGCAGCCAAAGACAGGAGAAAGGAGAGAGAGGGAGAGAGAGAGCGACGACAAGTGACAAGTTTTAAATATCAGCTCATTAGCCACCTGTAAACCCATCTAAGAAGCACTAATGGATTTTTCATTCCCTTTAATCGGGTAGGGGTTGGAGAACTTGCTTGTTTCCCCTCGGGTTTGTTGTACTTGCCAAGGCTATAATGCACACACATATACTACTCTAATGGCCAACCAACACCCAAAAGCTCCAACTCACACATCCTCAATCGATCGATGTAAACAGGGGAGGAGCGTCCAACAAGCTCCATGCTGGGTGCACTCTTCCCCTTGATTCTCATGTAAACGCTGGAGATCCCTTGATTAAATATCTGCTGAAGTCCAGACACTGACCCTCTGAAAGTCCATGGTTGTAGATAGGTGGGTTGGAAAAAAACAGAATTTGCATTGGCTAGAGTGGGGAGAGCACTCATCCACTGTTATTCTACTTAAATATTTATTTAGCATATCTAATAGAGATCTTTGCTGAATTTTAGTGGAATCCATTCTTCCCTCTAATCTGTGAATTGTTGCCTGTGCCACCGTCTGCTCACACAACCCCAAAACAAACAGTTGGCAATGTGTTCCTCTTCCATGCAGAACCTGTTTGTGCATCAACGCTGCACAGTGGAACGGTGCACCGGCACTCCTGTGTCCACTTAACCTTCCTGCAGCTGCTCTGCAGTCACAGGGCAGTTTTATCTGAAAGTTTTCCTGGTCTTCCACATCTTGTCATGACTTCCAAAGTTCCTCTTAACTGCCATTTCTTATTGACATATTAAACTGTGGAAATTTCCAGCTGGGATCACTTTGATAGCTTTTTATAGCATCCCCTGCTTTGTAGCCATCAGTTAACTCAATTTTCAGATTCTCGGTCAGTTGCTTACCACAGGGTTTGAAGAGTCAGAGAATTTATCATCATCTGATAATTCCTAATAATAATAATCCTGGGCCTGCTTTACAAGTCCCAAGGAGTCAGTGAAGGCCTGATGAGTTAACGAAGTTCTGAGTGTTTTACAAGTAGAAGTTCATGAACTTGAATTAGCTAATTTTCAATTCAAAACTCAACAAAATATGTAATTTGCCACGAGGTGCTGAAACCTTTGCATACAACTGTACATTTTTAAGGGCAACATGTTGGCACAAATAACAGCAGCATCAGGCCTAATTTTTCAGGTGTATTTCTGGCCAATTGATTAATGATTTTCACTCTCATATAATTCAGGATTTTCCTCAGGTGTTGGTGGAGACCAAACTATTGGGCTCTGCAGGTGCTAGATTTGAGTCTTTCTTCATCGGGTACTTGCTTACTTTGTCTGTTTACCATCTGGTGCTGTGCGGGTAGTGTGCAGTGGCTTTATCAGAGCTTGTCTGCTGCTGAAAACAAGGTTGATAAAAGTTGGGAGTCTGAACCATACAAATTGTGCTGTAAAACCAAAATGAGGCGATGGATCTAACTGAGGGTAAAAATCTCTAGGGAGCTGCAGTCAGGTGATAAATCTGTGTGTGACCCCTTTCATATCAAACAGTAATCTGATTCATATTTAATATACAAAAAAGCATTGATAATGTTTTCTCAAGCCTGCAGAGAGCATGCATGAGTTCTCTCTTCTCAGAGGTTAATCCTTTTCTTTCCTGTAGTCTCTACCTGTATTTTTATAACCAGTAATTGTTTTTTTTTTCCTGCTGTTTGACCTAGTCTGCACCTCAGCACCTCTGCCACAGTGTTTCCCCACACCTTTCGTCCAAATACCTCTGAAGCTGTCAGGAACATTTCTGTCTTTGTTATCCTATCACTGTAAAAACAAACAAAAAAAAACAAAAAAAACCCTCATTTTTAACCCTAAATCTGACCCCTATTGAGAAATACTCTAAATCATTCGTTATCCTGGAATATAATTAAGTGAGTTAGATAAACTGTCCATTGTTTGACCTAATCATGTGTTGATGGCGTTATCATTATGTTATATTAATGAAGGCTTTGGATAATTACATGTTAATAGATATTATCTTGGTGTGGGTCATAGATGCACTGTTCTCATGCAATGTGCATATATATATACACACACACACACACACACACACACACACATACATATATATATATATATATATATATATTTAAAACCTATATCTTGAAATGACTTGTTTTGGTTTAGGGTGGAGGATGAGATTTCCTTTAGATCCAAGGCTAATAAGAAAAAATATAAGTTCCTTATTTTCTAACATACACAGATGTGTCTCTTGCATGGCAAGGGGATACATGTCTTGTTAATTACTGTTAATTTATAAATGAAGAAGCGTGAATGAGATCAGGTCCACTCTTGTAAGTTTCACCAGCCTTAGAAGCCCTCTTTGACAAAAACAGAACAGAAAAGCAAAGATTATCAGGAACTATGGATAGGTACTGAAACGCACATGAACTGTTATTCACAGCTCAGCTCCTTCACATGAGGCAGGAGCAGATTTTTTTTTTTTTTTTCTAAGATCAAATGTTCACAATAAAAGAACATTATTCTTTCAAGCCAAAGTCTTTTTCCACGCACAGAGGAGTGTGTTTGATTCCTGACAGCCATGACATTTTCTTAAATCCAGCCGCAGCTCCTCCTGTCAATAGCAGCTGTGTTGTTCTTTCTTTCCCTCTTCCTGAGATCTTACAGGAAAGGAATCGGGCATGTTCAAAGGCTCCCTGCAGAGAAACATAATTTCAAAGGTGCTCAAAATCTCATGTCTACACACCAGGGCCAATCAAAGTAAAATCTATTTCATTTGCTTTTCATGATGTGACAAAGATGAACTGAAATATTTGACAACACTGTACTCTCTATTACGTTCTATAAGAGGAGGAAGCGCTCTCCTCTTGCCATTCGTACTTGTTGAAGATTGAGCAAACTTTTCAGTTGTTACAGTTGATATTATTAATCAATAGAACCACTTGAGAGCAAGTAGTGAAGAGGTAAATCTGATTCAAAGCTGATGAAACAACCAACCCTGTGTGAGGTGTTGATGTGCTGTTGTAAATAAGAGATGCGATGCCTCACCTTTGTTGAGGTGGAGCGGTTTGGACCAGCTGATTGCTGCAGCTGTTCAGATCATGAGTTTATCTTATAAATTCATCTGGGTTGACTCGAATCTTTTTATTAGATTAGGCAAATTAATAATGAAGTTTACTGCAACACTAACTGTAAAACTATTCATTACAGTCCACACTGTAAGCATTTAGACAGTTTTGCTCAGTCCTTCAGCACATGCAATTTGAAATCAGATAATCAATATTACATTAAAGTGCAGAGTCTCAGCTTTAATTTGAGTAAGTTTATGCCAATATAGAGAGAGCTGTGTGGGAGATATGGACATAGATACAGTGGCGTCCAAAAGTCCAAAAGTCCAAAAGTCTCTTGGACTGTGTATACAGTATACTTTCATTGTTCACTGTGAATCTTGAAAGCTTTTCTGATGAATTGGAAATGAGGTTTTACATTCCCTGCAGCATTAGAGAGTATATTTCCAGTTGACAGTCATTGTTGGTTTATTGTAACCACGCATGACAACAATGGTACCCGTAATTTGAACAAAATAGTAATTTTTACCCAAACCCTTATCTTTCCCAGTTGTTTTGTAGCTAAAGCTAACCAGGCTTCAGCCATAGCACTGTCAGATCCTTTTCAAATGTAGATGTTGTCCTGTCGATATTGTCTGATCAGATTTACGTGTCACTGTCGAGGGCGTGGAGTAACAACGTAGTTTAATTTGAAGGACTCGCTTGGCAGATAGTTAACATCAGAGAGGTTTACAAACACAAACTGGTTATTTGCGTCCACCACACAGGGAGAGTTTCTACACTCTACCTCCACCCACTGTCTCACTCTTTCCCTCTCTGGCACTTTTTTTTTTTTTGATAACTGCCTAGACCTGGTTTCTCAGGAGATCACAAAGAAAAATTTATGAGATCTGTCACTCACATGAAGCATTCGTTCATGGTGTCATTCTTTACCCTCTATTCATTTGCTATCTTTCTGTCATTCTCTCTTTTTTGATTTGCTCTCGCTTTTTTCCTTTTTCCTTTCTTGTCTTTCCTCTTCATCTTCATCGTGCACGCAGACAAAAGACATACAAAGCGCACACAACCATGACACGCAATCTACTCACAATTTTCTTCTCATGTCCTTATAGTGAATGTGATCAGACACATATGCTTTGTATTAGTGCTGTAGCAAAAAAAAAAAAAAAAAAATGTTAATGTTAATGTTATGTAAGACAGAAGCCTTCCCTTTCATCTGTCATATCTTCCAAGTATAGAAATCAGCACAAAGAGGACAGATTGCAGGTCATACACTGTGACAATAATAGCTGACATTTTTATTTCACATGCATGTGAATTCTTTATTTTTTATTCATTTCTTTCCTGCCAGAAAAAAAAAAATCTTTCAACATGCAGTGCTGCTAATGCACGATCACTCCTTTTCCTCTCAGTCTTCCATAGTTACCGGTAGCCCGGAGCGCAGCATAGCAATACAAAAGGTGATTTGATATATACAGATTTTATTACGCTACCCAATCATTATCATAATTTTACGAGTTTTCCGTCACATTTGTTCATCTGATGGCCGTGCCTTGCCTCTACCCTGACATCCCAAATCCGTTTTGCCACGTGCTGTCACAATCCATCAGTTTAATTTGAAAGATCACAAGCGTACTTAGCCACAAGCATCAATGCTGTTATTCAATAAGAGGGCCATGTTTCATTCTTCATCTGTCATGCAAGCAGCGAGAAAAGTGCAAAGGGAATGCATCTTCCCTTTCATCCCGGACACAGATGACTAACCCATGAGAGCCGCCGCTCATAGACCTGTGGGTATGAGGTCAAAGGAATACCACGGATTTTTTCTGAAGGTCAAAGGTCAACGTCATAAAAGCCATACTTCTTTTAACATATAAAAGAATATTTTAAAGCATGTGAGATGAGAAGGGAATTATGCTGACGTCAATGGAAAATGATTGGCACCTGAGGAAATACACCCAGGACATAGTGCTGGGCAGAAAAAGACAGTGACAGTGCTCTGACAGGAAAACCTTCCTCTACGACTGATACTATACGATCTACTTATTCTGATTATTTTAATCACGGCCGAGAGAGCAATTCCACCTCTCCACATGTTATTATTCTTTCCATTTTTGTTATTTTCTTTTATGAATTATGTCTACTTAAAAGAATATAAAAAAAGAAATAACCTCCTTATGCTGTATTGTCATATTTGTCTCATGCCAATAAAACACGCTTAGAACTGTGCCCCTCCTTCAACCCACCTGTACTCCCCCGGGTAGTTCGAAAACCTCTGCCTTAAGTGAATTAAATCCCACTTATTTAAAATACTTGAATAATAGAAATGACATGACTGCTGGCGGGAAGAAAATGACAGGCAACACAGTCCTATTAAGTGTCATCATATTGTCAACCAGTAAATTAAGCCACCTACCACAGTATTAACTTAATTCTGAGAAAAGGTTGTGTCAGCAGGGAGTATAAGATTTGCTGTTTTTTTTTTTACCACTGAGCAGCAGCAGTGAAATGACCTGCACTGAATTTTCGTTGTACATCTTAAAATTGATTTAATTAAAGCTATCGAGCTGCTTTCTCTTGTCAGTAAACTCCTGTCTGCACGGTGATACTCATTTGTCCTTGTAGACCAAATAATCCATTTGTCTCCTCCGACACACAGTAGTAATCTAAACCTTTCAACCTTTTAATGTAATTTAAGACTTCAATTACTGCTGCAGTTATTCTAATCTTCCCTCTTAATCTTCCTTCAGGAAATCAGTGCAGTTGATCTAAGACCAGACCAAACTCAGCACTATTTCAAACCATGTCTGACAAATCCTTTTTTTTTTTTTTAATTCCCAAGTAACATTTCTTGAAATTAAGCTCCATTTCTCAAAACTCTAAACATAAATGTATAATTTCACATTCATCCAAACCTTTGTCATGGTATCTCTTGGAGTCATACGAAGACAACTGGACCTGAGGTTCTTACAGACATTTCACCTCTCGCCCGAAAGGCTTCTTCAGTTCTTACTGAACCAGTTGGGAATTCCAGGCAGTTTATGTCTTGTGGGGTCGCTAACACCTTCAGAGACGTCGGGGGACCCATGTGAGTCGTAGTCCGCCCCTTGGCCATCATGTGAGTCGTTAGGGTCACATGAGTTATGGTGTGGATAGTTGTTAAGCTGCCTCGGAAGTGATCTCGGGACTGCATTGTAAGTGGTGTTGTGGACCGCCTCCTCTTTTTTCTGCTGATGGTCGTTTCAGTTAGACATAGATGTAGATGATGTGGATATAAAGACACAACACATAAATCTACAACATTCTTCCTCAATGTACTGTAGTGAAATAAACTGAAACTGAGTGATAAAGTATGTGCTGTAAAAATATAAAACTAATAAAGAATGTGGTATACAGTAAAATAATTACCATGTTTACCATAAACCAATAGTATAAACTGAAAACGTAGCATGTTTGCTGTGGTTGTTCCGGCTCCCTCTGGTCTTGTCAGTACCCAGGATCTCACAGATCATCGAGGAAAGCCAGCAGACGCTTGGTGTTTATGGACCAAGGGGTGACATGACGGTGGAGGACTCCTCAGTGGCCGATGGCAGCACAGATGGTCACTTTCCTCCCTCACTGGCCAGGGAGATTCACAATGGTCCCGTGACCGATTATGTTCCTCCCTGTTCTCCTTTTGGAAAGTTTAAATATGATTCCATGAAGAGTGTCTCTGGCATCAATATCAAAGATTCTCTTCAAAGGGGATGAGATACAGAACAGTAAAGGGCTACTCTGAAACACATTGCTACAGTACACAAAAAAATAGGCCATCATATAGCCTGTACTACAGTATATAATGCTGTAATACATAACTACTCAAATACCTAATACAGTGTGGAAAGCCATACTTACATATATATTTTTCAAGTGCTGATCTTCAATTATATCAGACTTCCTTTTAAACCTGATAGGCCTATTTCATCCTCAACCTGTGCCGTGTAACTAGTTGAGATCCTGAGCCCATCAATGCCCTGATCCTCATTAATTCTCCCTTTGTATCTCATGCAAGCGAATGATATTGTTGATATTGATATTGTGTATTGACCACAATGATGATGTCCATCTCTTGTTCTTGTCAAAATAGCTGCTTTCTGCCTCCATTAGGTGGTTGCCTCTCAGTTCTTCAAAAATAGAAGGATTGATTGACTTCCGTAAACCATCCATTTTCATTTTACAAAATAGGAGCATACAGGAACCCCAAATTAACATTACGTGACCAGTGTTGTGCCACTTCACTCTTAAAAAGAACTAGTTCGAGGTTCACTTCATACCAATGAAAATGAACTAGAGAACAGATTCATAGTTCATTCAAATAAGTTCACAGTTCCAAAAATAAACTAGTTCCCGTTCATTTGTTCATTTTTTTTTCAATAGAACCTTCTTCTACCCATCCATCACCAGCCCCAAATCATTGCCACTCCCAAACTAAATGAAGTATTGTATACCACTGAAGAATCCCATGAGTTATATCTAAACTCTGTATATAAATGTAATCCATCTGAGTCTTCACTTGTCTGTTCATAAAACTGCTTCAAATGCTCAAACAAACTGGCTTCAGCAGTAGCAGATGCATCTGTATCGTCTGTACCGCTGGCAGCAGCCAAGCAGAGCCGTGTCTAAGGAGACGTCATGCGGCGTGCCATAAAACTGTTGTAAAACAGTGTGAACACTTCCCTCATTGTTGTGGATGAGCATGGACAACAACATGCTTAACTGGAGTTGCGCCGAATCTTATCAAAAACTATTTGTCTCCCTGCCCTTCCTCTTCCCCTTGCTGATCCACCTCCTCTCCAGTTGTCCAGTCTCTATCAGTTGTAGCTGGATACTGGCAAAAAAAATTGCAGACTGTGTGAAGTTAATAGTCTTGTAATATCGCTGCCCCATCGTAAGGTCAGAAATCTGACTGTTATCACGTTTGTGTACTTCATAAATAAAAAAATAATACAAATAAAAAACAGTAGGCTGTAGGTAGGCTTCTTTTCATATCTCAAAAGAAGTCTACAACATGTACAAGGCTTTAGTGCTTCAATCATTCACTGTTGTAGGATGATATCATACAATAGCACAATGAAATGACTTTGACCCTTCTGGCAACCAACAGGAGGAAAAAATGAAATGAAGAAGACAGGAGGGGGTCCTGCTACACAGGAGTAAACTCCTGCTGTGGAGCTGACCCGCTGCAATAATGACGGTCGCTCATATAAAAGATTGTCAGGAAAAGCTAAAGGGGTTTGCTGGTCTCTGAACTCTCTTGTGACCCAAGCACTGAGCTCCATGGGATCTAGAAATTGTGATGCCATTTTCTAAGTGATTGGTCAGTAAGTGGTACTATTAGTTGCGCTGATCTGGTATCTCGAACATACCTTAGTCCAGAGCAGAATAGGTGCGCAGCATAAGTTACCATGGTGATTTACCCCGGAAAGAAGTGAACCACCTTAGCAACCTTAAAAAAACGGGGTTAAGCCTGAAGTTACCTCTCTAACCCCAAAGTCTCTGGTCTTTGTGGATCGTTTTTTCTAAAACAGGGGGACTGAACCATGCTGCTTATATCTACTACATACTGAGGTTCTAACTGCTGTGTGAACAATTTTGACTCTTAAGTGTGTGCACCTGGGGAATTGTGTGTTAATTGGGTTCCAGCTGTGTGATGACTTAATTTAATGATATTGAATGCCAGTGCTTTCTAAATGAGCGCATGGTACAGCCACTGATATATGAAGGAATTTCTGAGTTGAGTTTTTCACAAAATGGTCAACAAATCTGAATCATGTGTGAGAACACGGGGAAATGGCTCTGTCCCTTGGTATATGGCGCCAATGGTTTGGGATGTTTAAATAGGCCCAGTTATAGCGTGAAAGCGATCAAGAAAAACTAATCTGGTTTTAAAGGCCACTTTATTCTAGTGCAAAACTTAATCCCTGTCCTGGAAATTGGCCCAAACATTAACAGAGAAAGCCAAAGGGAGTTCACATTGTAATTTGCATGCTGGCCCTGGCTAGCAGCATAGTTGGCTTATGTCTCAGGCAGACTGTGCCAGGGTATCCTCCAAAGAAAAATGTGCTTCATCACAATTGGAAGAGACAAAAGAAGGAAAAAAAGAAAACAAACTTTTCTTGTTTTAAAACTCCTTAAGCATGGAGTTGAGTTTCCGCAGTTTTTTATGATCTCCGATGACATTTCGATAGGAGGCAAAGGGTTCTCTGTTTGAGTTCATTAATAACAATCTAAAACACAAAGTAACGGCAGATAATTTGGAGTTATTCCTTTTAAAGGTCAAGTGGCTCTCATGCAATTACTGAGTGATTGGCCAAATCTAGAATGTGCCGGAATTCATTGAAGGAAAGAGAAGTGAAAATAAGTGCTTATACCACTTGTCCATGTAGCTGGTTATTCATAGTGAAACTGCACGGGGCTCAAAATAGTGTAGCACACATCCACATCTCATCGTTTCAATAACATAGTCA
Source organism: Seriola lalandi dorsalis (assembly GCF_002814215.2). Classification (NCBI taxonomy): domain Eukaryota; kingdom Metazoa; phylum Chordata; class Actinopteri; order Carangiformes; family Carangidae; genus Seriola; species Seriola lalandi. Next base: position 2,221,194 of record NW_019525242.1, on the reverse strand, counting down.
TGTATGTAATGACTTGTCTTGTGCATATGTGTGGAAGTATATGGACTTTTTAACTACTACTTATACTAATGTATTTGCCAAATTCTGTAAAACTGGGTTATAAAGAGCACAAACATAAATGTGATATTGAAATTCTGTCTCGCGCTCAGTGGGCACTATGTGCTAAGAGCTACTCAGCACAACTGAATACAGTTGAGTACAATAGGTGCATGGACTGTGTAAGCATGTGTAGCTGTCACATCAAACATAAACAGTAAAGCTATATAGTGTATGCAGTGCCCGGAAAGAAGTATTCAGCCAAATTGACTTTTAGCCATGCTAGCTGAGTGGCTCGAGGTATGGCAATGTCAGTCAGCTGGTCCACCACACTGGTCCACACTTAAAATTTCTCCACGACTAATACAGTTGACGGGTTGCCATTACGTTTTGTACAGATATTCATGGCTCCCACAGGATGAAACATAGTAAATTTGATGATCCCTGACTTTTCATTCAGTGCCACCATGAGGTTGACGGTTGTGCTTTTGAGTGAAAGTTCTTGACAACTACTGAACGGGCTGCTATGACATTTATAAGAGGTGTTGATAGTAGCAAATAAACCCCACAGGTTTATTTGTATTAACTTTACTACACTATACTATTCACTTTTCATTTAACACCATCGTCTGTGGCTATGCATAGTCTTATAGGGACACTAGTATAGTACAGCTTTGAGTGTTCCCAGGAGCACAGTGGGAAGATTATTCCTCAACAATTATGAATCATGTGAAAATTGTGAATTTTGGAACCACCAGGACTATTACTAGAGTTGACTGCCTGGCCAAATTGAGTAGAGAGATGCTGGAAGACAACCACTTTAAGAGCACTCCATAAATCAGGCCTTTATGATGGAGAGGCAAAATGGAAGCCACTTTCAGTAAAAGGGATACGACAGCCTGGTTGAAGTTTGCAAATGGTGTTTAAAGGACTAAAGAAAGATTATCTTGTCTGATGAAAAAAAAAAGAACAAAAGTAACTCTTTGGGCAGAACTCCAAGCACTACACCTGGCGAACACCAAGCAGTGCTTAACACCTATGGTGAAGCATGGTGGTGACAGCATCATAATATGTTTCTCAGTGGCAGGGACAGGGAGATTGGTCAGGATTGAGGGAGGGATGAATGCAGAGTGCACACGACCTGAGACTCGGGTGATGGTTCACATTTCAGCATGACACAGCTGACCTCTTTTGGGACGGTCTGAGTCGCAACCAATCCTCCCTGTAATTCGAACACTGTCTACAACGGAAAAAATAAATGCCATTGCGGTTGTTCTGTCCTCCTCACACTCTTTAGGGTCATATGACAGACAGCTAAACGCCTTCCCGTTCCACAACCCGTGGTTATAAAAATGATGTGGTTTCATTGATCGAAAGGACGAAAATAGACAGAGAAAATAGAAAAACCTACTTTACTACTACTTTCCAAATAGAGCAGTAGTAGTTAGGCTTATTATGACCTGTGTCCTTTTACGAGAAACCTTATTGTAATCCTTCACTTTTATCTCTTAAGTGTCTGAATCTCTTACATTTGAGTCTGTCTGGGTCTCTGTGTGGCCCTTTTTCTATCTCCCTCTCATTATCCGCCATCCACCAGGAACACTCTGACATCAGAGCACCAGTCATCCAGCACCATGGGACTCCACATTGTGTTGCAAATTGTGACACCTCCAGCAAAGATGTAACAGGAAGTCACAGCAAGTTAGTGGTCCTGCCACAAAAGTAGAATTGTTTCTAAATCAATGTGCTATTAATAAGGAGCAGCTTGCTATGACCTTCTTGGAGATTCGTGTTCTTTCCTCATCAGTGGATTGGAGCTCATTCAGCTTGATACATGGCTTTTATTCAAGTAATAAAAATGCAACTCACACTTGCCAAGTATGAATTCCTAATAAAAGTCCCTTAACACTCTTCCTGACATGCTGTCTCTAGTATTCTTCGATCTCTTCCAGGATGCAGTCTGGGAAACTTTTTCCATCAGCAGGGTGGTAATGAACTGTCGTCACCAACACTGTTACTGGCATGCTGTCACATCCCATCTTGTTCTCCTTGTATTACCTTGTTCCAAACTAGTGCAAGTGTTCTTGCAGGTATTTGCAGGTTGTTGTTCCAGGGGCAATGACTGGATAATAGAAAAATAAGGCAGGATCCCAATTTGAAGATGGCACTCACTGATCTAACTTCGTACCATTTATGTTTTAATGTGGCAAAAAAAAAAAGAAGAAAAATCAGCTCACAGACAGTGCAGCAGCAATTTTGCTTCCTTTTCCTTATTGTCTGCCAAGAAAATTCTGGCATCTGAACATATACCGACTCTGTTGACTAAAAATTACATTTACATATAACTCATTTGCACTAGCAAATGTGTTTTTAAGGAAAATGCATTGACAAGGAAATAATTATTGAATGTGTAGCAAGTATCACTGCAAGGCTACAAAATGATACCAAGAAATATTCATTCCTGGCGACTACAACATATCAAATATTTTTATGGTTTTATTGAAGCAACTCAAAGCACTCCAGCAATATTTTTCAACCATTCTTATTTCCCATAAATAAGGCTATTGTGTGCAAAATGAGGACTGATGGAAAAAAACAACATATATCAGTGCAAGCTGTGTGAGCCTCCTATAAATAAACATGATTTTTAAATGAATCATTTTATGATTTTGTGAGTCTGAAGGAAAGATACAGAGAGTAAACCCTCATTAAGGCCATTGTGGATAACTGCATGATGGACTAGCAGCTGACCATATTCCCCATCATAGTGTCTTAGCTAATATTAGTTCATCAATACAAAATACAACATATAGCTGAATGTAATGGGATAATTTTTGTTTTATAAGTTTTTGGGCAGAAACCAAAATATTCAACAATTTAAATTCTGTTCAGATGATGAAACCATGGTGAATAAAAAAAACCAATTCTGTCTCTTGGTGATTTATTACTAAAATAATGCTACTTCTTTTAAATGAGTAATGAATAACAAGTGATTGTTTTATGTTTCAAGTAGTCTTCTCCAACACTAGATATAGGTAATGTTCCCTCACTTCCCCAGCTTTTTATTTATGCAGCAGAGCATGAATCAAGTGGCTCCAGCTTGATAAATGCTAATTGCTGATAGAGATATACTCTATTTATTATGTATAAACAAAGTTTGGCAAAGAATAACTCCAGCTTGTCTCTGGTGAATAGGGCAAAGCAGAGAGAGAAGGCTTCTCTAACCCACAATATGTTTTGGCCCTTTGGGACGTAACTGTCTTCTGTGCAGATTGTAAGTCATGGAAGCATTTTGGGCCAGAATGAATAAGTAATGGAACACAGAGTAAAGCAAGAACAAGCTGGCTAAATATTTCATCCCTCCAGCCCTGTGCTGTGACCTAAAATTTGGGCTGCAACAACAGACTCGCGGCAATTCTAAAATATCATTAAAATGAATGAAATTGTTCCCACTAGAGTGGAAATTGTTCCCACTTTAGTGTAGTGAGGTGTGAGGCTGTGAGGAGGGTTTTTAATGGAGCAAACAAAAACATTATGCTCACTCTGAGTCTTCAATATGAGGCAAACGCCTCTGTTCCTCCGGCTTTCTGGGGAACTGACTCACCTGTGGTCATCAGCAGCAGGTGTTGAGGTTTTCATTTGCAGGGGATATTTTTTGTACAATGTAGAGCCAAGTTTAAAAACTGCAAAAACTAAAAATAAAAGAATTTTTTTAGTCCGTCTGAGTGTTTTGGACTTTAAGGAGCTTGTTTATTCCTTTCTTATTTTCCCCATATAATCATTAGATCTATAATCTCTTAGCTCCACTCTCACATTGTCTAATTCTATACACTTGAAAGCAACTCCTTTTCCACTAGTTTGTCATAAGACAAAACTCTTTCTTGTTGAATAAAAAAAGTTCAGTTGCCTTTCCTTGTCATGGGAAATAGGCCCATGCTTCATTTCAACGGTCCATAATTTACAGCCTAACACTGACACTTTAAAATAATTTACTGTCACACCACCACACAGTTTTTACTGTGTAGTTGATACTTAAAAAATGTGTTTTGCATAGCGTAGACATCAGTAACCTTCTCTGGTACACCCACGGAGTCTCCAGCATCACATTCATCCCTTCAGCACGAATTAGTGTTCAGTGTATGACAGCCATAAGCAGCAAAGACATTTCTAATGTTGTTTTAGATGTGGCACATGAAATCATTTTATTTGTAAAATCTGCCATGATACTGAAGTTATATATATGTGGGTTGATTGACATATACTGTAGAAATAGAGACTCATTCAGATTCTGAGGACGGGCAATGAAGATGAGGAAATGAAAGTTCAGAAATGGCAACAGATGTGCGAGAAGAGATGCTGAGCAGGTTAAGGCTGTAAAACTGAATCTGTACTGCAGGAATAATAAATTGTGTTGCTATGCAACTGCCATGCATCTGTCAAAAAGACAATATTGGCTTAAAAAGGATTAAAAAACAAGAGAAGAGTAGCACCCATACAGTAGTCATCAGATGTATGTGCAAGAACTGAGACATGTTTCATGTGCAGAACAGAGGACGGAGCTTTAGGTGTGTGTCGACAAACTGACAGTTGAGTCTTCAAACAGGACTCTGACTGCAACATGATGACATGCCCGGAGGAAAGAGGATTTTCAACACTTTTAGCTTTGTTGTAAGTCAAATAAGCTTAAAAAAAGTGATTAAAGTCTTATTACTGGTTGTGGTGTGAGCGGCATTTGTTAGCAGCTGCTGACCAACCATAAAAGAGATAAAGAGAGGATGACAGAAACTAAAATTAAGCTGAAAATGTGATCTGAAATGTGTGCTTGTCTTTTTGAAAAGTCTGATTAGTGTAGAATCTGACATATGAATTGACGGCTCATCTTTCTCACCCGGTGTCACTTTTCTGCTCTCGCTCTGTGTTGGAAATTGTGTTGGGAAACCAGTGATAACTCATTTATAGCAAACATCAACATCAGCAACAAGAATGTTTGAAGGTTTAAACCTTCATGATTTTAACAGATCTGATTTTACCAGCGCTGTAGTACGCGTAATCTAAATACTGTCATTTTGTTTTTTTATGGCCGTAATATTCATTAAAGCTCATTAAGGTTACGCTCCAGGGCTGGATTTTTAGTGATGCGTATTTACACGTAAATATGAAGTTTTCTTTCATCTGTTACAGAACCAGGAAGTTTGACTCTCTGTACTTTCATCACTGTACTTCATGTGAGCTGCTTGCATTAGTTTGAATTCAATCGAAGATTTTGCCAGTTTTTGTCTGCTAACATATTTTTTTTAATGAATTCCTCCGGTGTTACTAGAATGGTTCGTATAGATGAGGTCTTTGGTCTTAATTACTTTGACCAAATGCAGGAGAAGAGCACCAGTGACGATGTGCGACAGTGACTGGAAGGTTTTTGTTTTCAGCACCAGAGACCATCTCGATGTTTATTCATGCCTCCTGCAGAGGGACTATTGTGTGCAGGTCGCCCCTCTCTCTGGCAAATATGAGACGCCTCAAAAATTGGCAGTACAAGGGGGAGGATTTGATTCACAACCCTCATTAATAGTCGAAAGCAGTAGCTCCATCTAATTATGAAGCTCATCCATCAACTGTAACAAGGGCTGTCATCGATATTTAGTTGGGCATAAAAGCCGGCACGCTCTGCTTTATATGCTACGCGAGACGCCACAAAGAATTTGCAAGTTCCCAATCTTGACACTAATGGCTTTCCATAATTTAATGAATGATGAATTAAACCAAGGTGGGAACCTTGGTGAACTGGAGGAGCGAGCTGGGAGACACAAACAAAAGTCACTGCCTGTAATTTACTTGAGAAACTCTTGACCTATGCGAGGGAAGGAGGGAGGGAAGGAGGCGGCGCAGTGTCACCTCACCACCTCTGGTTGAGCTGAGCGGGGACTCGGGTGTTAATGTGTTTTTCTGAGGCGAGCTGTCATTGGAATGCAAAGGCCAGCTCTGCTTCTCGCTAATTAACACCTTTTAATTATAATGAGTTGACTGATCAGCCATGCATATTAGGAGGAAGTGAAGAGATGATGGATAACAGTTGATGTTATCAGTTATTGCTCCTATGCAGATAATCAAATAATAATGATTATGACTTCTATGCACAACACAAAGGATGAATCATTCAGAATGATGGGATTGATCCTCTTGGTCGAACCGGGGTCATTATTTCAAAATGCTCCTCTTCAACATTCTTTTCAGCTACATGTTCGTTTGTGTTTGTTGTTAATAGAAACTAAGATTTGTGATTGTTACTGTGAGCTTTGTTCTGGTGGGTGGTGAGATAATAACCACCACCACCGACACGTGCACATTGAATATTCCTTACAGGGCTGCAATTTTTCCCTCTAATGAAGCCATTATTTTGCCTGTATCAAATTTGGTAGTGCGAGGTTAATGGCTTCATTAGGCAACAAATCGCCACCCAGGGCCTGTGTAACGCACTTTGCCTGTTCTGTCTTGGCTATATTTCATCGTTTGCCGTCTATGAAAGTATTAAATTACAGGGAAACAGATTAGCCCAGGCTAAAAAACATAGCATGCTTCTATTGCAGAATGAGATTCAGAGCAACACTTTATAATAACAACAGGGTTTGTACCGATGATTTAGCACCCAATGCCAGCACTGATATGTATCTGACACCAGAGAGAGACATGATGATGAAAAAAATTAGATGATGAAAGAGAAAAGGACTCAGTGTCCTTCAGACTGGCCTATGTGACAAGAACTCAGCCGAATGACCATGTGTTATTTGTCTGTCTGATACGAACTGTAGGAGCGGCTCTCGAGATATGGCGGCAGGCGTACTGGACGTTCATCCTCACATTTACAATAACGAATATGGTTGGAATACTCTACATGCAAATATGGTAGATTTTCTTATGCTTGAAGACTGTCTGGGGCACATCCCATACAAATGAATAAAGATGGTCTGTTTTAGCAAAGCAGGATTTTCAAACTGGAGGCGAGCCTTGCATAGTTTTAAAGAGCACGAGGCAAGTGCAGCACGCAAAGCCTCATTACGTCCGTGGAAAAGTTACCAGGCTAGTTAGATAAAAGGGAGTGTCATTGATCAAATGAAAGTGGCCCATGTTTGAGAATTTATTGAGACGAGAGAATATTTGTGCCAACAAGGCCTTTCTTTCTGTGGCCATGATGACACCAAGTCAAGCAACAATTACAAAAACTTTCTAGAACTGATGGATCTTTTACAGCAGTTTGGGCCTTTTTCCAAAGCTACAAACATCCCTCCAACGCTTCCTCTCTCTCTCTCTCTCTCTCTCTCTCTCTCTCTCTCTCTCTCTCTCTCTTTCGTCCTCACAAAATGAGATAATAGAGTTTTGTGCAGATAAAGAGAGAACCCCGAGGCCAAACAATTCTACACGTGTTTCTAGCATACATTTTTTTCTGAGAGAGTGATGAAAGTTGTTCAGACAAATGCCCTATCTTGCAATGTGGAAATTAATAAAAAGAATAAAAAAATCCTGGATATACTCCTTTGACCAGATCCACACCAATATTTAACAGGTTCTGGCCCATGCCCCCCATCCCTTCACAAAATTTGGCGCAAATCAGTTCAGTACTTTTTGCACAATGACAAAACAAACAAACCAACAAACCTGTAGAACCAACTGAACTTAGAGAGGAGTGAACTTATTAAACTAACCAAGACGAGACGGTCATGCCGGCTGAACTCAGTGAAGGTTTTGCTTGAAAATCTCGGTGCTGTCTTGAGGTGCCCGTAAGGAATTGAAACATCTATGGGAGCTGGACTGCAGCTCAAACTTTCCGGGTCTCCAATGTCTACGTGAAGGTGACGCTCAATAAATACCTGGAGAAAGAGTCTGTTGATGTGGGACAAACAACATGATGAAATGGCTGAGAAGCTCTATGAGAAATTAAAAAAAATAGAAATGTGGGAGTGCAACAGTATCACTGAGAAACTGGCTGGTCTCAGGCACAAACAGAAACAGATTCCTGGCTACATGGTTGGGTCTTCCTTGGGCACCAGGGCTCACAATGGCAAAGAGGAACATCACAAATATAACCTTTTATTTATTTTTTTTATCTGTATCTGGACTGCATGATAAACAAACTAAACACCAGGTTTTCTGGTGTAGGTCTTATGAAAGGCATTCAAGCATGTGACCCATCAGTGGGGGGGCACACAGACACACCTACCCAGCATGGTGCTGTTACACCAGAAACGCCTAGGCAACACTGCGCTCGGGGGAAAAAAAAATAGTGAGCACAGGCCCGAAATGAGTTTTAAAAACACACAATCAGCGATCAAACAGTCTCCCGTGGATGCTCCGACACTTTTACAGGCGCTCGAACCCGGGGATGAGATGTGACGGATCTTTGTTTTTACTGGTCTGCATGGTTGCTAGCAGCTCACTCTCTCTCCCCTGCGTCTGCAGTCTGATGTGATGACATTGCTCCCTGCAGTTGCGTGTGTGTCTCAAGGCAAACTCGGGTAGCAGTGTAAAAAGAGTCATTGATGTAAAAAGGGTATTAGTAGCTGCAGTTGTTGAAGATCATTCAGCACGCTGCGTCGTCTGCATGGCTAAGGCAAACTATTGGCCAGGATTGGCTCACCCATTTGGCACCTCAGTAAAAAAGAAGACTACCTCAGTTGGTCATTGGTCAAGATATAGTACACTAAAATAACATAAGATAAAATGGAAGGAAGAATTGAGATAACAATAAAGGAGTATAAAGACAAATAAACAAATACCACAAGATAGGAGTAGAAGGGCAAGGAGAAGGGAGAGAAAGGGAGAGAGCGATGCCACATCCGTGTAGGGAGAGAAAAGGATTAAGGACAGATCCAGAGGTGAGCCCTGCTCATATTGCAGTGGATTAACTGTACCACCATGGTATAAACAGGGTTAGTGCAATGACTTGTGTGTGTGTGTGTGTGTGTGTGTGTGTGTGTAGGAATGCAGATTGTACCACCAGGACCAGCAACAGCCATGAGGGCACACAGACTGAGTTGTTGCAATATTGCAATAAATGATGGAAGAGAAAAGGTGAGCAGGGCACAAATCAATAGATAGGATAAGTAGCATAATAACCTTTGAATGTGTGTGTGTGTGTGTGTGTGTGTGTGTGTGTGTGTGTGATAATGTTTATTTATTATAAAGGTAGATATAACCTCCCCAACCTAGCGAGGCTGATCTCCCTTCAATAAAAAAACCCCAGGCTGACCTGAGTTGACCTCTGACCTTTTCAATAGCGAGAAATGCTCCTGCTGAGCAGGATGACAAATCTCTGAGGGTCCGTCATCATGAGTGACTACTTTCACACTGCCTTCTTATCCGCTGTTAAGATACAAATATTGATTAGTGCCGTTTTAAGGCTTGGGCATCCTGAATATTTAATGTTTCTAACAGTGCGTTATACGTGCTTTACATACTGAGGCTTTCAGTGATGGAAGCAATATTCAGATTCTTGACTGAAGAAGAAGGATAAAAATATGAGAAATGTAAAATGAATAAATAAATAAATCAGATTCAAGTAAAAATAAAAAGTAAAGTATACTTTAGTATCAAAAGTAAAAATACTCACTGTGCAGAATGGCCCCTTATACATTCATTCATTAGCCATACTGCTTATCCTTCTAGGGTTGCAGGGGGGCTGGAGCCGATGGGGTACACCCTGGACAGGTCGCCAGTCCATCACATGGCTGACATATAGAGACAAACAACCATTCACACTCACATTCACACCTATGGACAATTTAGAGTCGCCGGTTAACCTAAACCTGCATGCTTTTGGATTGTGGGAAGGCACGGCTGGGGCATGTCTGTCTGGTGTTTGCATGTCCTCCTTGAGCCATACTGTTATCTGCATATTTTCATTTGTAAGAAGCCTTTAACAATGTTGCAGCTCAGTCAAAGTGGAGCTGATTTGAACTACAGTTGAGTAGTGTAAACCGTAGCAAGCCATCATGTTCTGTAAGATAGCATGTTTTGTACCTGAACAGCTGTTACGCCTGTGTAACTGGAGCAAAAAGTAAAAAACTTAAATCCGTCTGAAATGTTTAAAATAGCAGAAAATGTAAATACTAATACAATAATACTAATATTAGACTGTACATCAGTGCAAGTGTAAATGTACTGAGTTCCTTTCTACCACTGCTTGCCACAGGCTTTGTGTTGTTTGCAGTCTGTGCACATTCTTTATGAGATGCTAGGTGTCAGGTCAGTGCAGCGTGCGATCATTTCACAGCACTTTAAAAACAATTGTGAGGCGCTCTTTGAAATATGGACATGAGGCTGTGATACGTCTCTCTGTAATTATGCGGCCATGCCCTCAAAATACTCGGTTTAGCATCTGACGCCTTACACAGCCGTAATGTTTATTTCATGCCCATGTGTGTGTTTTGACTCATTCCATTCCAGGTGAGTCTGTGACAATCGCTGTCACTATAATGGAGTTGGCAGGGCGTATGTGTGTGTGTGTGTGTGTGTGTGTGTGTGTGTGTGGCTATAAAAATGATAATCATATGACAGACAGAGGCCACGTTGAGCAAATAACTACAAAGCTGGTGGGGTGAGTCAAGTGCCAAACAGCTGCCTCGAGAGTGGAGCTTTCTTGAAGCTGTGATCTTATCTTAAATGAAAGGATGCTAGAAAATTGGGAATCAGAGAAAAAATAGAATCCTGGTCTTCAATCAGGCCCGGCCACGTACTCAAGTCAACAAAGCAGTCATCTGCAACGCTAACAGTTTTTCTTTGTCATCAAAAACCTGTATCTATCAGATCTATTATCATGCGACAGTGCAACAACTGTCACTGAATACGTTTTCACTGGTAACACTTCATGAATCTGTCAGCAGTGTTTTGCGTGTTAGTACAAAATTGTTTCATTTTGTGTAGCTACATCTGTAGAAAGAGTGGAAATTGAATAACATAAAGGAAATGAGTGTTTTCTTTGTACTATTTCAATCTAAGCACACTGTATTTTGAAGACCAAATTAATTTTCATTAACGTACAACATACTTTCATTTAAATCCTGTCGTCAGCGCTGCATTATTCACCAGTAATTTGAAATTAAACTCAAAACCCAGCAGTCCATTTCAGCTTTTAGAGGTTTTATTAAAACTTGTTCGGTGACACAACAGAGTGACTATAAATTGATGCTAGGAAGAAAAAAAACTACTTTTCTGGCTTTCTCCAAGCAAATGAGGGCACATCCTGAATGCATCCTACATTTTATTTGTCCTGTGCTACTGTGTCCTCCGAGTTCATTCATCCACAAGACCCAGAAATACAGAACGTGACTACCTCTGCTTAATGTAAATGTAACATTAAAAACAAGGATCATTTGTCCTTATTCGCCACTAACACAAAGAAAGCGCAGTGCTAACAGTGATAAAGTATCCAAAGAAAAACACTTTTAGGAGCAGCCTTCAGTAACTGGAAGCAAAACATCGACAGATGTGGAACTAATATTAAAATTTCCCCACAGTCCCCAAACATCATGATTAGAGAGAAGTGCAGAGGAAACTCCTGTGCATATATTAACAAGCTTTAGTCACTAGGAATGTCTTTTTTTGAATCTTATTTATTTTTTTACATTTTTTGGGTAATGTTCCAGCTAAAATTAATCTTCTGTGTATCTGATGGATAATTTTGTGACATATGTTCAGAGATTAAAGATCCGAACCCAGCTGTAGTCTAACTGAGCATACATGACTATTTTAATTCTCAACCCAAGACCAAAGCAGGGTTTAGTCTGTGTGTTTGTACAGACTGTATGTGTATATCAAGTGTGAACGTTTCATGCTCTAATTCAAGTGCTTCCCTAAACTGTGGGGCGTATGGCGGGGGAGGCTCACATGACCAGAGGAGGGGTGGGGGTGGGCAGTGGGGCGGTGCAGATTGAGACTAAAGTTGAATGATTCTCATTCCTGAATGAAAAAATAAAAACAAACAAAAAGCAAAAGAACAAGATCAACATCAGCACAAACAAGGTCTGAGATTTATTTTAACAGTAAAATGACAAGTACAAGACGTTGGACAGTTTTGACAGAAAACAAAAACTCTAAAAAACCAAAATGTGACACCTGTGAAATCTTTTTCTTGCGCTTCACCATCAAAGTAGAATTAGAGCATTATCTTATATTCCTGTTATTATTGTCTTATTTCTATTGTTTTAATCTATAATGTACACATCTATTGCTGTGTGTGTGGATTGGGGGGGATACTTTTTTTTATTGCTTTTATGCTCTAAAGCTCTTTGTGTTACCTCGTTTGTATGAAAAGTGCTACGCAAATAAAGTCTGATTGATCGATCAGTGATTATATATTTATTTTTGTAAAAAGCTGCATTTTCATTTCCACAACAGAGAAGAATTGTTAAAAAGAATTGAGTAATTCACTTTCTTTATGGCGTTCATTTAGCAGAACACAAACTTCCTTTTGTTTCCTGTTTCCCGAGTGTTGTTGTTAATTTTATAAAAGTTCAACTGACGTACAGGGCAGGTTTTTTTTTATTTTTATGAGCTTCTAAAGGGGGGTCATGACAAGAAAAGAAAAACTCTTTTTCAAAATATCAATGTAGTGCAAACATGGTATAATGTAATCATCATCAATTATGATAATGAATGAAAATGACACGACTCCTCTCCACTTTGAAAATTTTAATAATGAACCCAGTGGATGAAACGCCTGTAAAAACGGTTTACAGTGGTTTATTGTGTGATGATAGTTGTTTTGTGTATGTGCCTGTGTTTGACAAAAGCTGAATCACTCTGATTCATGAAGTTAGAGCGGAGAGGCAGACAGACCCTGTAGATCCAGCTTAGCAAAATGTATTCAGACAGTGAAACAGCTTGGTGGAATATAACATGGACCGATGTCTTGACAGAGGAAAAAAAAAAATCAATTCAAATAGCTCAACTCAAACTCAAACACTCAACATATGAATTAAACCTATGTTGTTTGTGGTTTTTGGCAGTTAAAGCAAAGTCTATCTTACGCAGACTGTACATGGACATAACACATGTATTCATTCAACGGTATTCCTCCCTTTTAACTGTACATCTGTACTCATTTAGTAGAATATATGGTGCAAAGACCCCCGGCCTCATCATATATTTTAAACTGTGACGTCTATGACATCGTAATTTACATTTATTACATATTTTGACGAGTGCTCCTGAAAAGCTGAGGCACCGTGTTTGCAAATTCCTTTGTGGAAAATGTCATTTCTTTGACCGCATTTGCTTTATGGCAAAGGTGAAACAGACAAAACATCAATTTCCTGCTTCCTAAACTGTATTATTCCTCAAGGTTCATTTACATACATGTCTACAGGTAAATGGTTAATGATACCTTCAATTAACTTTCAGGGTTGATATTTTCACAGTCAGTTCTCTGCTTAGCCAAAGTTGGTACACCACTCTTATGATTCCTGTCCCTGGCTCACAATAATGATCTCCTTTGGGGTTGGTGATATGACTGGAGACGAGAGAAAAAGCTCAAATCGATGGATAATGAATACCAATCAATCACTGGTGATGAAGGTGGGAGTATGTGGCAACAGAAAGAGCGCTCCTGGTCTCTGGCATCTCTTTGATTAATGCCTTGTCTGGCAGTGCGTGGTGACTGGGACTCCCACAATGCATTGCAGACCACTGTCTGGAGACTTAATTTTCCTCAATCCCCCAAACCCTGTCCATCCTCTCGTAGCTTTACGTGATGATGCCTCCCAGCTGACTGAGGCAGTAATGCGACCATTAATTGTGTTGCCATGGTGATTAATCAAAAAAAAAAAAAAAAGCAAAAAAACCTTGACTTATTTAAAGCTCATTGTGCCGCCTGAAACTATAGATTTTTTTGGCGGCACTTTTTGTTGCCCTTGGTTTGACTCACACTGCAAAGCCACATTAAAACCAGTCATTTAAAATCAATAGATCCACTTTATTTCAGACCACATAAACCTGCCAGATTACATTTTAGAGACACTGAAAACACTGCGGTTGTATTGACATGTTGCACGACTCACAGCGTAGCTCGTGTAGGTGACGCATTGGTTTAAGAAATGAGATGAGGTGTGAAACGACAGATGAGACGAAACTTAATTTGATCCCTGTGGGGAATTAGACTACTGCAGCAGCAGCAGCAGCAATAAAAGGATTCAGCAGGAAGAAGACAATGATAGTGAGAAAGAACAGCCGAATGTGAATAAACAATAATTAGAAAATAATCAAACAATATATAAACATATGCAGCTGTCTAGCGCTACTCTAATAATGTGTACGGGTGTTAAACAATACGAGGAAGAAGAGTTGGTGAAAGGGTCACAAACACATCATTGTCTCAGGGTTTTCACTCAGTACAAAAATATAAATGGTTCCATTATCAAAAGTATTTATGGTGGTCAACGGCCGGTCAATGTGTTTACACCCAGTAATTACCCCTTTACACAGTAGTTTCTGCCATTACTGGGCTGGGTTTACGTTGCCCTCACATGAAGGAGGGGATTCACAGGAAACAGTGAATGCCTGCAATCCAGCATCACTGTGCGTCAGTCCCGCTGTTTACTGCCCACTCTCCTACAGTGCTGTATTAAGTTACCACTAATGCAAACCCGAGATTGGCCGCTGCTGCCCGTTCAAATTAAAGGCGTTATCATCGTGAGGCAGTCAGTGGTGCTTAGTGCCGACAAAAAGATTCATCAGAAATGTGACTGCAGTTATCTTAAATTTTTAAACAGTTGGATCGGTTTGAAATATTTCAGGATGTGATGGAACAAGAAGGAGCAGCGACACTGAGATGTTGGATGAAGAGCTCAAGGCTGCACACCTCCAGCTCCTCAGCAAGGTTACCTGCTGCCCTGCTGCTGTGTGGGAAACTACTCGTGCAAATACTATCAGGGGTGGACACTAATGAAGTACGTTTACTTGGGTACTTGTGACTTTTATTGTAAATGACAAATATTGACAAATATTGTACTTTTGACTCCACCACATTTCTATGAAGTACTTGTTACTTTGAAGCAGCTTTTAGTCAACTGAATGAATTTTATTTGATTTTCAAAATGTGACAGACCACACACTGTGTTCATCACAGGAGAAAAACATTCACAGTCATCTCCTACACTGTCAGTCATGTAACCTACCTGCTGCAGTTTTGAGCAGGTCAGTGTCCGAAGGTCCTCACGATGGCTCCGTTAGATAAAGATGAGGCAGGAGATCCTTCACCAGAGCACCACGGCCTCATCTGAAGCTCATGTTTGAAGTTTTAGAAATAAAGAAAGATTCCTTTCGTTTTAAATGTTTGCAAAAAAAAAAAAAAAAATACAATAGCTTCTTTTGTTCGATTGTGTTTTTATGGACATTTCTATCGGCTATGTATCAGATTCTACAACCTTTTTTTTACTCTACAGGTTCTACAGTCAGTCAGTCGGCTGTTTCAGAGTCATTAGGGTGTGTAAATGTGGAACAATACAACAATGAGTTGACATAAAAAAATGTACTTTTGGATACTGAAGTACTTCAATAAAAACTTGATTGAACAACTTTCCCTTGCATTGGAGTAATATTTGACCAGGAGTATCTAAGCTGTGACTCAATCAATGGAGCTGTGTACCTTGTCCACCTCTGAATATTATCTATTGACTTTTTATTAAAAAACTATAAACAGCATGAAGAAAAAATTGGAATTTGTCTCTGTGACAATATCTGAATCTTGTAGAAAATCACACCTCATGCTTTGGGAGTTTGGCCTACACAATCTCTGCTCCTTTTTTTTTTATTCAGATAAGAGGACAAACATTTTACAAACGCCAGCCAAGCTCCAGACAACCATAATCAATAATGACCACACTTACTGTCAAAACAAGCTCCTAGACTAATTCTGGGTCTCATGGGAAATTTGTTCGAAGTATCTTTTGAGAAAAATTAAGTTTTAGCCTTGAGCACTAAAAATGGGTCGAATATAAAATTATTGAAATTGTGAGCATAGATCTTTGCGAGTGGTCTTTATTGCCTTCTCCTCTGCTCTTCAGAGGCCACAACAAGAGCGCACAAGCAAAGGCCGGATTAGTGGGAAATGGCTGACATCAATATGACTGTAATGTCATTTCGTGATGCATCCCGGTCGTTACTGGCCCGGCAAAGAGTGGTCCTCATGCTCGCTGTAATGACGGGGATGTCAGGAAAACAAATGTTATTACGCAGCAGTATTAAATATAGCTGTTATTTCTGCGACAGAAGTGGAAGAAGAGAGCAGTCAGCTGATTTCTAATATGTTTGTTTCAGTCCGATGGAAGCACACTGCTCACTGCGAGTCTGCGGCGGCACTGAAATATTCCACTTATGTAGAGAAACAGTTGCTTTTTTTGGGGGGTTTTTACTGAGGCCAGAATCGTTTCTTTTAGCTCTCACAAAGCATGTACAAAGATATGATTCTTGTTGATAGATTGAAAAGATGTTTTTTTTCCCCAGCACTGTGTGCCATGCAAGTCCACTCACATTATTAGTGAAAGCTGATGGGGTGGTGCGTCTTTGTTAGCAGCGACTGTGGGAGATAAAGCTGAAATAACTGGGGCTGGCAGTAAATAGCAGATCTCACTGACTGTACTACTCTGATGCTAAAAAACAAAAATGACTGGAGGAGTTTTAATTGCTGTAGCAAAAAGAGAATCAGCCTGTAATTGGTGTTTATTAGCTACTAGGGTGTAATGTTTTATAATGGTGCTTGAATTGAAAATTAGTCTTTCTTTTTTGCTGCTTTGGTGACTAATAATGAAATTAGTTGTTTTCATGCGATGCCTTTTTAAATGAATGAGAGTAAGAATAATAAATAGTCAATGGAACTGGATCTGAAATATGTCCCGAGGTACTTAATGAGAAGGGTTTTATTATTAGCTCTGCAACAGACACAAATATGAAGAGAATGCATTCTGTAATGTTAACATAATCCTTAGCTTGTTTATTTTGCTCTGCATTTAAGAACACAGAGACTGTACAAAGTTGTACTGCACACATCTGCTGAGAGGACAGTGGAACCTTTGTATAGACATTATTGACACAGTTTCACAGTGGATGGCATCGCACGCAAAGCACTGCAGCAGAACGTATGAGAATGGAGAAGATATAAAAAAAAAAAGGGCGGGGGGGGGGGCTGCATCCAAAGGACTTAATGAGACAGCTAGGGATCGCTGAGTGAAGTCAGTGGACCGCTGTGGTCTGTATCTTGTAATCATTTCATCATATGCAGCAGAGACTGGGGTGTATTATTGCACCCTTCTCCTGGATGGATTTCATCTTTTGCTATAAATTGATAATACATACCCTACTGTATATATTCAGATTCAACTTCACTGTAACTTTTGTGCAGCTAAAATCAGCCAAGTGCAGCATAGTTTGCAGAAAAAAAAACCCTACATATGTAAGGACAATTTTGCCTCATCTCACTTGAGTTAAAAACTGCTATCTGGTTAAGAAATTAGAAGTTACTTTAGTCTGCTTTTTGCTTTCTACTTGTGCAGAGTTGTTCTAATTTTGGAGCAGACTTCAGAAGGTTAAGGCTACACAGCTACCCACCGCTCATTCATTATATGTGTGTGTCTGTGTGTGTCTGTGTGTGTGGTGCTTTCTCTGCCTTTCAGAAAAATTGTCTCAAAATGTGTTAATAAAATGGACATCATCTCTGTGAGAGCACTAGAGGATTTAGGCTACTGTGGAAAATTGGCCGACAGTGTCTCCTACTTCAATTCATCGTCCGTCAGTGCTGCTGGAGATGTCTGCCTCTCAGTGTAATGATGAATTTAGCAGTGAAGCAAGGAGGGCAGTGTCTCAGTCTGCCCTGCACATTATGTCAATATCGCTGTTGAAAGGTGAAGCAGCATGTTTTTCCTCCCATGTGTATACTGTATGCTCCAGTCCAGATGTCCAGTAAACTATGCTGGAGGAATAATATCCTTGACTCAAACAGGCACGGTGATGAAAACACATTATTATGTACAGCCTACAGCAGGTGTACAGAAGAGAGTGTTATTGTCACAAACGGGAGTTGCCTGGTGTGTCCGTGGACCAGCTGGATGTCGGGAGTCTTTCCCACCTGAGGAAGGAAGGACGAATCTGTCTTTAGTGTCCTCATGCTGCCCAATCACACTTTGTGGAAACCTGCACACAACTGATTAAAAATGATTGTAAAGAAAAGAAATAAAACATTTTCTTTCAATACACTTAGTTGATGAAATACAGTTATTTGCTGCAGAACTAATTAGCAGTACATCTATGGCCAGTGTCCTCCAGACATGGCCATGGTGATTCTGTCATGATGCTGCACTCCAAAGAGTGTGGAGTGAGGAGGAAACATATTAATCAGTGTACAGGCAGGAAGACCTTGTGTTTAAGGACAAATAAACAGACACTCAGCTTCCACTCTCCATTAACATCTACATATTAATCAATATAACCTGCTCTGCAGAACACTGTGAACCAGTACATGGACATTGATTAAATGTTAATGCAAATATAACATGGTATGTACAGTATAAACAATTAGACACACTAATACATTGCACTTATGGTCAAGTTACAATGCAACCTTGTCAGCACATCATAAACATACAAGCCCGTGCCAGTGTTAACATTAGGATCTTTTACTGTTGCCTAATTTACAACAATGTACAATGCAGACTTACTGAAACACTGTACTAAATTTTCTGTTGGTGGATTAATGGTGATGTTCAGCAGTTGACCTGAAAAATCATCTGGTGGTAGAAAATATTCAGGATCATAATGTAGTGTTCTTTAGGCTAAAAAGGATCAGTGCAAATGATTTCAGCCAACACCGCCACTTTATGAGATATACCTGAGGTAGTCATCAGCTGTGTCCAACTCCACCCTCTGTGTCCACGCCCTGTTATGCTAACTGACCGACAGCTAGTTTGTGGGTGCTAAGTGGTTCGTGTAAAGTGGAGGGGGAGAACATTCATTTTGCATGACAGATAAAAAAGGAAGCTCAACACAATTTAAACTCTAGCCGTGGTATTTGTCAGCAGGAGAGTGGAGCAGCTGTGCAGAGGGGCAGGGCAATGGTGTGTGAAGAGCAGTGAGCTCTCTCAGTGTAGTGCTGCGGCAAAGTTTTTAGGCATGAGTTCAAATTTCTGAGGATGCTTTCAAAAATAATGGCATTAATACTTTTTTTGTACTGATTAATTAAATTCATACAAAGTGCAGCAAACATAAAAAACTCAATCAAATCGATATTTGCTGGGACCACCCTGCTCCTTTTAAACAGCACCAATTTTCCTCGGTAGGCCTACACACAGTTTTTGAAGGTATATAGCAGGTAGGTTGTTCCAAGCATTTTGGAAACCTCGCCAGAGTTTCTTCTGTGGATTCAGGCTGTCTCAGTGTCCTCGGTCTCCTCATGTAATCCCAGACTCACTCCATGATGATGAGATCAGAGCTCTGTGGAGGCCACACCATCTGTTGCAGGACTCCTTGTTTCTCTTGTCATTGAAGAAACTGATTGATGACTTTGGCTTTATATTCAGGGTTGTTGTCTTGCTGCAGAATGAGTTAGGGAGTGATCAGACAGTTCCATGATAATATTATATCATGGATAAAAATCTGAATATCTAGTACCTATTTTTATGCACAGCACTGTTACTGTACCATAATGGTCCATTATAAAGTGGCCACGAGAGCTCAATGCACTTGCAACTTGAGAAAAAACATATGCAAATACACACAACACAACCAAATATAGAAAGCACATTTTACTGTTTGGTTGTGTTGTGTTTCTTAAGTTGGACTGCATTGAGCTCTCAGGGCCACCGTACCATCAACATTATGCTCTGTGCATTTTATACATTTTCTGCCTTTCAAAAATGATCAACACAATAAAATCTGTCACTGAGGGACAGAATGATGCAGTCACAGTAATTTCCAGTCAACAGTGCTTGCTTTTTTTAATCATGTTTATGTTGTAGGTGTATTTGAATGAATTGAGTCCAACAAAACATGCATATTAAGGTTCAGTGTGGTAGGTTTCATTCAATTCAAGACAAATATTGTATGAGACACACAAACACGCTACTGAAAAATAGTAGACAAATACTTTGATAACCATTTGCTATATTTGTAGCCACAGTAACCATAGCAAGAAAAAGTGTGATATTAGCACATTCCTACTCTGAAGAGAGCCAGTCTTTATGTTAAGCTAAGCTAATCAGCTACTGGGCCATAGTTTCATATTTAATGGACAGATATGAGAGTGGAAATGATGTTCTCATCTCAGCATGAAAGCGAATGAGTGTTTTCCCAAAATGTCGAATTATTCCTTTACAGACAGTTCTGATTCTGAATGAGAAGCATGTGCACCCAGACATTTAGAGAGACTTTACTCATTTATAACAGCACTTTGGTGCGAATTAACTGAGTGGGACACAGGCTTGGTCGTTTTAAAACAATTTATGTAATGATGTGGTTATTTTTATGATACTGCAATATTATACACATATTGTTATGACAAAATCCTCTTGTACAACAGTTTGTATCTTGCTAAAACACAAGCCGCTGTGCGATTTAAGATATTATGATGGGAGAGCGGTTCCACTTGATGAACCTCATGTTAGATCACCCATGAAACTACGCTCCTTCTTTCTTAGCACGAGGCTGTGTCCTTTAGTTCCCTCATTATCAAGCGCTCTCTGCTGACAACACTAACTACAGAGCTCATCAAGCACCAGGCTGAATCTGGGTTAACTCAAAGCAGAGAGATGAAACCCCAAGTTTCCTTCAACGAACCTTACGCCTCTTATTAATGCACCTCCCCATTTACGTAGAGATCAACACTCATTAATCATAATGAAACACAAATATCCCACGCAGTTTCACATTTCTCTTAAGCAATCCATCCTCATTTGTTTTCTCCCTCTTAATAAAGATACTAGTTGTTCAAAACTGAGACTAAACTATTTCACTATAGTGACATTTTAAAAAACTAAACTTGCAGCTCCAAGGATGATTTTCTCATCTTTCCAACCCTTAAGTCCCCGACACAGAAAGTCAGGATGTGCTTAGCTACAAGAGGAGGAGGCTTCAGAAGGTGGAGAAAATGAGAGCGAAAAAAGAGAGATGCATCATTAGGATTTCCTTATGCTGTCCTTGCTGCTAATTACATACAGTAAGAAACCTCTAAGGAGGATGAGGTGTTGCTTCATGTCAAAAATCTTGGTGATGGTTTCTCTCTCTCCCTCTTTGTTGATGATGTGGATAATGAGCCACCTGTCTTACTGGAGTCCTGCAATATTTCACTCAGTGTGTCATCTGCCGGAGTGCGGGGAATAAAAATGCTCAGTGTGGTATGAAAGAACAAAAAGAAGTGGCAGATTCTTGGCTGAGTAGCTTAACCTGTACACAGCACATTATTATCTCTTTTGGCAAATTGTCTGCACCCTATTTTTCTAATCTCCAGACTTTCTCTGGGAGCACTGGAGCTGAAATCTGTAATGTTTTTCCAATAATATATCATTATCATATGTAACTGCATGGTTGAGTTCCATATCCATAATAATATGGATATATAACTATTGAGGGCTGTTTTCCTGTAGTATTCTTGTTCATATTATCTGTATAATGTATTTTCACTGCATAGAAGCAACAAACTGGTAAAACTATTTAGCGAGTGCGATGGCAGATTTTCAAATATTGACATTTAGGCTACATCCACACTACTACGTTTTAGTCTTTTGTTACGTTTACGGCTGTTGTCAACACTAGGTTGCAGCTATTGTGCCTTCGCTGTTCCTCGTTTGTAGTATTTTCTGTGAGTAACCAGCTGCAAAGTAGACAGATCTTCTGCCTGCTTACACTGGCTCACATATGCCCAAAGCATGTGAAAGGTCGGAACAGAGATTATTTCTCATATGGAGCCAAAGCGGCAGTCTGGACGAAGATTTGTTTTTGTTTGAAAACACTATAGCGTGGCTGTTGCTTTAGATTGCAGAAAATTATTTAAGGATAAATAGTTTCCAGTGTGCAGTGGCATTAAGATTGTGATGGTGTATATAAAAGCACAATTTTTCAGTCTTACAGTTATTTAGAATTGTCAATTTATTATTGTTGTAGATCATAATGTAGTTGAAACACATAATGTGTATGAATAGTATGAAGGTTTAAACAGTTTTCTCTTGTTATTTTGCACACAGGTTTCTCTGCCTCCCTTCCACCCTCAGCAGAGGAGCAGTGGGGACTGGGGAATGAAAGAGGTGGCCCCGTCTATGCAAAATGCAAATGTGAACTTTTCAGAGAGACCAACTTTGATGCCCGGGTCTCCTCGGTTAGCTGAGAAAGAACAAAAGAACCAGTTGATGTGCCTCCATGTCTGACGAGGTGTCTATTTGTGGTTTCAGTGGGTGGTTAACAAGAGTGCTGTGGTGACTGTACCTTCAGATAACACATAGGTGGCAATGTTAACTCTGTGGGTCACTGCATAGCACTTTGTCTGAACTGCCGTATACACAGGTGAAAAACTTTTCTGACTTTTCTCTCCAGACAGAAATGTGGATATGTTTTAGCTGTACAATCCAAAAGTCATATGGAGATGACAGTGTTGCTCAGTTGGTTCAAACCCATTAACTGAATTTAAGCGGACAACTGAAATTGGGTTTATTTTGTAACTGCAAATAAGCTAATACAAAGACTGCTGGAAGTGTCAGGAAGAGTAATTTCAAGACCCAAATGCAGACAAAAACTACAATTACCACCTGGCGTTGTGTAGTTTCAGGTTACATCTCTGGTTATTCAGGCTCATATTAAATATTAACAATTTGTGTAGAATTTTTTCATAATTGCGAATTGTGAAGTCTTGAGTAATGACCACCAAAATCTAATCAGTTTGTCCTCAAGTCCAGAATTTCCCTCGAGGCGTCACAGAGATATTGTGTTCACAAGGCCAAAAGCATGTTTTGTGAGGACACCGTGATCTTGACTTTTGACACCCAAAATTTATTTGTTCATTAAATCAATCATAACAGAGAGAAAATAGACAAAGATTGGAAGTGAAACAAACATGAAATACAGAAGGTAAGAAATAAACAAAAATCTAAACATCCAAACCTAAAGTCTATACAAAATGTCCATACAAAAAAGTCCATACAAAACAGAGCTAAAAGGAGGTGAATATTGGACTATTGGCCAGAAACCCAAGTCTGTCTTGCTGCTGTTACCTACTTCAGTAGTGCTATCACAGTCATAGAATCTAATATGAATTCTCAGTCTTGTTTTCTGGTTGTCTATCTCTAATAAGCCTTTATCTCACAGTATCGAAAAAAATTACCTGCTTTGTTAAATGTGTAAATTTCCTTGCTGCCGAACGTGATGGCGAGAGTGAGTGATGGTGATTGTTGCTAGGCAAGAGCTTCAGCCATTGTTGTCTTTGTAATACAAGAGGTTATAAAACGCCCTCCGAGCAGCACCTCCAGTGCAGATTGGAATGGGGTGGAGCTAGCTGGTTAGCGTGCTAACTCCAGCAGAAGAAAAGACGTGATAGAAACAAGAGTTAACATTACCGTTGCTTTCCACCTCTGGAGGAAGCTCTTGATGAGTAAAGGAATGAAGTTTGATGCTGAACTTGCAATGTTTCGTCTGGACTGGTAAGTCAACAAGTAAGTAGGTTACACTGTGATATCATGCTGCAGCTCATAGTTTGGTTTATAAAATACAGCCCAGCTCATTGTAAAAATACACACATCATCCAGTCATGACTATTTAGCTTCTTATAAGCCTTGGGAAATGTTTTATTTCTGATAGTTATGACCCAGTTATGCCTAATGGGGCCAAGAGCATTGATTATTTATATCACAAAATGCAACATACTTAATCAGAGAGACAAATTTTTTGATGCAAAAAGAAGGAACAACAAGGACTGCCACTAGTACTGTTTATGGGAAATTGTGAGAAAATCAGGAGAAAACTAATAAAATACACTTTTTTTTGTGTTTACCCACTTGTGGAGTTGCTCAGGGGCCAACAGATCAGAGTGTAGTTGTACTGGGCAGCATCCAGGTCTTAATGTGTGCAACTGCAGAGGATGTGCCTGAAAAAGAAAGCGCTACTCTCCGTGATTGGTAAAAAAAAAAAAAAATAACCTCTGTTCCACATGAAAGATGTACTATGAAACTGACCTGGTTGCAAAGCAGATTCATTAGATGGAGTTCATTGTCATTGATTGTCACATCTGTGTAGTGAAAGATGGCTCAATAACCGACACTGCATGCTATCATGTTTATTGCCTTGTAATAATCCATCTTCATCTTGTGAGAACAGACTGTATTCTGCATTTGCATGATGGAACAATGGGTCGCATGTAGGGTGTCAGCTGCTCCTTCTCCTAAATAATGGCAATGTGATCATGAGCAGTGATGCAGTGAATGTTATTGAACAACAGCACTCTGGATGAGCTACATGTGCCACAGACTGTATTGGTGCTGGAATGTGATGGTGAGCAATGAGTGTTGTTGGTACTGTTTGATGATCACCCACAAGAAATCATTTAGCACATTCCCATTTTTTTGGCAAATATCCATCTGCTTGCTTGCTTTTCCTTCATGAAATAAATTTATCTGAGGAAACCATCTGATGTGGAGTGCATATTTAAGCACAGGATCCAGAAGCCGCTCCATCAATTTTATTTACTACACTTGAAGATGCTTAGGTAGATGGTTAGATGGATAAATGGATGGATGGATGATTTTTTTCTATACATGGAGAGAGATATCAAAATACATAAAGACAAAATAAGTGCACTCATATATCAAATTAAAATGTCAGCACTAACAATAATTGAATAAATAAAGTAAATCAAGCTGACATTACTTCATCATGCATCCGCTATCTCTGTATTTCCTTTGATTTCGGGGTATTAAACACAGGAATCTAATGCAATATAATACAAGTAATCATGTGTCAAGTGGTGCAGTGGGTTGAGCAGGCGCCCCATATGTAGAGGCTACAGTCCTCGCTGCAGTTGGCCCCAGTTCGAATCCCGCATCGGATGGCCCTTTACTGCATATCATTCCCCCTCTCTCTGCCTCCCCATTTCCTGTCCCTCTCTACTATACCATCTAATAAAGACATAAAAAGCCCAAAGAAATATAATTTAAAAAAAAAAAGAGGTGTGATCAGGCCTTTTGTTGGCGCATTGCTATCTTGAGGCAGCGGAAAGTGAAAACCTTGTCTTAAGTCAGTGGTGCAGTGTATCACTGTTATTTAAGGAGGCATTGCCAAGAGAGTAATATGCGTCTACATAGGCGGGCTCACAATGTGCCAGTTAAGCACAAGAGGAGTGCGTACTTGAGATGTTTGGATAAGTCAAGTGGAACATCAGAATTCAGCGCACAGAAGGGTAGAGCTTTCTTTGTGACATATTGTATGTTGCACAACATTACCATGCGCATGAGTCTCTGCAAAGAAGCGTTCTTTCTTACTACCTGGTAATTCCACCACAGTGTTTAGCATTCATCACACAAATTTATCCCACCTCAGTTTCATAAAAAAACAAAGATTTATTCACACATCTCATCATATCACATTCTGATTGCTATCTGTGACACTGAATTTAAGAATCGTCCAGTAATGCCCGATCAGTTCATACAACTGTTGGTATTAGTTATTATTCCCTATTTAGGTTAGATTTGATGATACATTTAATATTCTTTTACTCATTCTAGACAGTATTTTCCCCCCAGATTCTCAATACTTAATGATGCAGTCATTGTAGGAGAGCAAATTTATTTCATTTGTCATTATACTAATTATGACTGACTCTATTTTGCAAAAGACTTGTTCGTAAATTATATAAGGATTTGTTGGTACATTGTACGCATCTCTTTGAGCATTGTTTATTAGTTAATAATGAGTAAGTTAGTAGCTTGTGTTCACTTGAATAAATAATAATAATAATTTAACCAGGAATATATGATAAAAACAGAATTACAAATTTATTTTATGTAGGGTCCCAGGGCAGTTACCCCCTTTGCCCAGTTGGTAATCCACCCTGCGACTGTCGGATGCCTACAATCCGGTGATGAAAAAGATCCATGATGATGTGTGTGTTTTAATGCATTGTCAGTGAAACAGTTTGCAGGAGATTAAGTCTGTCTTTGTAAACCCAGGAACACTGCAGACATTTTTATTTGTCGCTGTAGGAAAAGCACAGTGTTAATAAGGACATCAACAGTGACTGTTATGTGTCACAGTAAGACAACTACCTACCAAATCTACCTACCAACTGTTGTGACTAACGCATCATGTGACAAATGAAGTGTTAAAAACAGTATAAAAACCAACCGTGTGTGATTTATTTTTTCTTGTTTTTTTTTTTTTTGATTGACACAAATGCAATTAAAGTAATGAGATGGAAACTAGAGAAAGCGGTGACATAGCTTGTTGTTTAAAAAGAAAAAAAGATAGCAAATTTTAAAACAAATTTTATACAAACTAATTAATGTATACTTTAAAGTAGTAATATGTGTGGGAAACAGCCCTCGTTTACATCTCTCAAAATGTCTGTCAAAGTGAGTCATTTTAAAACTTGGCTGGCTGAGCTTGTTAGATATCTGCACCTTTGTCATGGATCAAACAGCTTCTAAATCCTCCTATTCCCCCAGCTGCCTCAGTCACTTCTTCACTGGAGCCATTGTTTTCTGTTCTTCTTTGAGTTTTTGTCACTGCCATTTCTGCCTCCCCCAAGGTTACTGCTGCCTTTTCAATCTCAGTGTACCCCCACTGGTATACTGTGCAAAAACACAAACAATACAGATTAGCATTCAGCTGTTTTGCACATACATTTGACTTTTTATTGTAACTACAAAGCTGCCTTTAAGCCACAGTGCCCCAAAAATATATAGGCTATAAATACACGATTCTAGTTCCACCAGAATGTTCTGGTCCTGGTACAAGGTAGGGAGTAAAGAAGGAAAGAATACTTGGATTACTTGGATTACTTGAATACTTGGATTAGGGTTTGACCATGATTTAGCGGTAGGAGCACAGTTCCCTGCCCTGCATCAAAGTCTTGAATTGGACATGGGCTGCAAGAGGGAGCCAATGGAGTGAACAAAGATGAGAAGTGGTGTGGGAAACATTGTGAGGTTGAACACCAGATAGGAACCGGCACTCTGAATCAGCTGCAGATCTGGTGGCAGATGCTGGGGCTTCGTTTAGGAGGGAGTTGTGGTAGTGCAGATGGGAGATGATAAGCAGCTGGATAACCACCTGGGTCATCTCCAGAGTGAGGAAGCAATGGATCCACCAGATGCTGTACAGTAAGTGGGCTACCGCTGCAGTATTTGGCAGGACCAACAGAGGTTTTCTCCTCTTTGCAGATGATGTAGTTCTGTTGGTTTTGTCAGACTTCAGCACACACTGGGGTGGTTTGCGCTTCAGTGTGAAATGGTTGAGATTTGAGTCAGCACCTCCAACTCTGAGGCCATGGTTGTTGCCAGAAAAAGGTGGATCGCTCCGTCTGGGTTGGGAGTCAGGAACTGCCCCAAGGTCTCTGCTTCAAGGTGCAGTGTCAGAAGTAATGCGGGTGTTGTACTGTACCGATGTGGTGAAGAGGGAGCAGAGCCAGATGGCAAAGCTTTCCATTTACCAGTCGATCTTCATTCCAACCCTCACCTCTGGTCCTGAGGTTTGGGGTCCAGACAGAAAAATGAGATTGAGGAATTAGCGGCTAAGATAAGTTTCCACCATAGGGTGGCTGAGTTCACACCTAGAGATAGGGTAGAACACACATAGCCGGAAGGAGCTCAGAATAGAGCTGCTGCTTCTTTGCATAAAGGCCATTACTGAGGTCGTTCAGGTATTGGATCAGGGCGCGTCTGGCCACCTTCCATTGAAGGTTTTCTGGGTATGTCCAACAGGGAGGAGATTCCAGTGTAGAGCCAAAACACACTGGAAAGATATAACTCATCTGGCTTGCTAACATCTGTAGATCCCCAAGGCTTTTTGCTGGGGTAAGGGACAATCTTCCATCTTGCTTCGACAGCTGCCACCGTGGCTGAAAATGTATGTATGGATGGATGGTAAAATATTTTTGCAGTGTTAATTTTGATGGACAGGTCACTGTGTGGACTTTCCTTCCCTTGAAGGTACACAAAATAAGTCTCACCCAGGCTGAGTTTTAAGAGGTGCCTAGAGCTAAAGATACAATCACTGGCTAAATCATCAGCTGTTTAGCTTCCAGCTAATTGGTCCAACCATAATCATGCCAGTGTACAACATGACACATTTACCACTTCATCTGCTGAAATGCTCGTGTCAATCCTGCAGCAGCTCCCTTCATGATTAGAACCTCCTTATTGAGGATTAAGGTTTACAAATTTTTGATTTAACTAAGTTTTAATGTTCATAGATGTGTTAGTTAAAGGGAACATAGCTGTCCCCAAAATAATAATTATTATTCTATTAACTCATTGTAATAATTGTTTTTCCATATTCTGGTAATTAATGAAGTAGCAACTGTTTAAATTTGAGGGTACCTTAATTCATAACATGAACAGGTTTTTTGACTAAGATTTTTAAGTTAATATTTTGACTTGAGGTATTTTTCATTGATCACTGATAAATGCTCGACATGGCTGTAAACTGAAAAACAGCCTTTGAACCTCTGATTTGTGCTGTTTTGGCTGAGGTTAGATTGAATATGTGGAGTGGTTGTGCAAGGACCCAGCTGATTATGAGGATCACTTTTCATCACCCCTTTTACATGTTATATTGTTTTCAAATATTTTCAAGAGTAGGAGCCGTGTCCTTGACCCTTTTCCAATATCACTGCTTTTTAGGTTTGTGGTTGAATGAAAGGTACCAGTGTCCTGTTTTTGAAGGAATTTGGATAGCCTGTTATTACAATAAGTTATAGAAAGAAAAGTATCTTCACCTCACCTTGAAGAAGTTAGTACCTCTTTGCTTTCTTCTAAAGGCACAGTTATTTGTTTGTTTAAGGCTGTTGAAACCATTTAAAGGGAGTCATGACACTGAATGCTGCACAGTATGAAGTCACTAAATAAATGAAGTGAAGTAATACAAAAGTCTACATCAATCAAAGACATTTTAAAACCAGCTGAAAGTTGGACTGATAAGAATAAAAAAAGAGGAAAAGGATTTTTTTTCTCTTCTTTTCTTCTATTAGTCAGCTCTGTATGGGGCAGCTCCCCACTAGGAGGAAAAATCATTACCCCGCACTTTGAGGCTCCCACTCCCCCTCTTTGTGCAGCACACATAAGGTTCTGCGCTACCTTCCCATGCTTTGGACCCTGTGCTCACACATGTATTGTAAGTAAAAGACCAAAAAGACTGTGAAGTCTATATTGCCTTGTGCTCCTGGCGTATTTAAAAAGCCTCCTACTGGGCTCTCTCCGTTTCGTTGTGCTTAGATCTAACAATATGTTAACTTTCATGGAAGGAGAAGATAGTGCAAAGCCATAGTTTGGTTACAAATGATTGATGTGTGTGTGTGTGTGTGTGTGTGTGTGTGTGTGTGTGTGTGTGTTTTGTGTGTGTGTGTGTGTGTGCGTGTGTGTGTGAGAAAGAGAGAAAAGAAATATGATTGATTGCATGAGCGTTACAGAGTATATGTGCAATGCCACCTCTGTGGTTTTGATTTGGAAGTGAATCCTATGTGCCTCCTGCAGTTCACAGGCGTATTTGCCTTTTGTTGCGCCAATGAGGGAGTGAAAGGATGATGAGAGAGACATTCAGAGAATCACAGAGTGCACGAATGACACGACACAGACAGACAGACAGACAGACAGACGAGAATATCTATGTATCTGAAGAGAAATTCTTTTTCTTGATCAAGTGCTCAGATTTGCAATCGATGACAGGATTTACAAAACTGATGCGAAAAAGACTCACTGTTTGTCACCATTTCTGTCACTGCGTACTGTATGCTGCCGCAGCGTGCGCAATTAAAATGATTTGTATGTCTGTCAGCAATCATTTTCACCAAGTCTTTATTCATCAGTGTGCAGGATATTTACTGTGTGTTACCAACAGCCAGAGCTCAGTGCTATCACACATAAACAGGCACATGCAGCAATATTGATTGTGTTTTGTACGTGTGATCCATACATGTCCCCATGCCTTTTCAGTCTATGTGATATTTCTGACGCCACAATGATGAATGATTCTACCACCACCCAACTCGCAAGAACATCTTAGTGTTACAATAATAAGTTAAACAATAATTGCTGTAAATTATTGGGTTTGTGACACCTGCACCGTGACAGGGTGCAATATGACAGCGAAGCCTCTGTTTACCACTGCAGACAGGCTGTACTTGTATGTGAAGAGACTGTGTGCAGGCATCTGCAATTCTTAAAGAATACATCAACTGCACTGCAGCATTTGTCATTATGCACTCATGTAGGCAGTCTTCTGGTGTACGTGTACTTTGAAACCGCAGTATGTAGTTGTATGTAAAACTACACATTTTGTTGAAAAGAAGTAAATACAACCAGTGCAGAAAATCGACATTTTTCTTCAAATGTTGTGGATTTTTCTTTTTTCTCATGAACTTTTTCTTAAACTTAACAGTTACTGAGCATGTGCAAAAAAGCTTTGTTGACTGCTGTGGAAGACGGCCCCTTTTCAATTTCAGTTTCTTGACTGACATCCAGAATTTGCTGATATTTAGTGGAATCCATTCTTCCCTTTGCATTCCTGTCCTACCCATGCCGCACAGCTCAATTTGAACTTAACACCCCTGTCTTCCAAAATGATTGTTAGATGTTGCTTCAGACTTTTGTGATGAAGTTGAAAGTGACCTGTTTGTGCGTCGACGCTGCACCGTGGAACGTTGCGCCAGCACTCCTGTGTCAGCTTAACCTTCCTGCAGCTCCTCTGCAGCTCCTCCTCACAGGGCAGTTTGATTTTCCTTTACTGTTCAGCAGACGTGCAGTTTTAGACCAAAGTGTTCTTGGTCTTCCAGATCTCTGCAGTTCCTCTTAGCTGCCGTTTCTTATTGACATTTTGAGATGTGGAAAAATTCAAGTTGGAAGCACTTTGATATCTTATCATAGCCTCCCCTGCTTTGTAGGCAGGAGTCCATGATTGTTGAGTTTTACCTAGAGGTTTGAAGAGTATGAGAATTCATCATCAGCTGATAAGTCCCATTGTTTTACAAGTCCCAATCAGTCAGAAAACACATGCACATGCAAACTTTTGCATGTGCTATAATCACTGTATAATTAATTAATTTTAATTCATTTTTTGGATGTTTATGATATTACAACTAACAGTGCATATTTGAAAAAAGATACATTTTAAAATTTCACTTTGCTTGTTTAACTTTTTTTTTTTTTTTTTTAAGATTTTACTTGCTGCTGACATTACACAGTGGAAAGCAGCACAGGAGTAGAAGCGGGTCCCTCCTCTCCTCCCCTGCAGAGGGTGCCGTGGTTCTGTTCTTTTTCCTGTCATTGCCTCTGTCAGTAACACAGACCTTGTACTGTGGCTGAGTGAAATACTGTGCACTGCTCAAATGATGCAATACATTCTTATTTAATAAAAATATTTTCGTGTTGTAGAAAAAAAATATTCTCATGAAATTTTTAAAATCATACAGTGTGACTTCATAAGTCTTAGGACACAATGTTGATAACACTGAACAACAAATTCATCTATCAACCATCAAACCATCATATTTCTTGTAACTGTCTCTGTTAACCGCCTTAAAAAGCTTTTATAAGCTTATACAAACACTTTGTTTATGACAATTATGATGTAGTTATAAGCAGAAAGTAGGACATTTTAGGTGTATATTAATGTATTTGTGAACTATTATAACCTCTCCTATGAAGCATCTCTAAATTTGGTATAGACAGTTAATGAGTGAATAACAACACACCATCAGATCACACATTTAAAGATCACCTAGCGACAAGTCTGGACTTGGACAAACCAGTCACCAGTAATGCCCCGCTAGTGTCAGGTCTATAGTCTCTAGGTCTTACTAGGTTTTGACCAAGTCTTGTTTATATAATACATCTAATATATTAATAATCAAAATAAAATTATAAAGTGTTACCCAGTTTTAATATTTGTCAAAGGGCTTAGAGATAACTGATGATATGTATCGTACTATTTAAGCAACAGACGTGAAATAGTGAAACGAACTTCTCACACTAAAACACACTAAAATGAGGTGATACGCCTGTGTGATGCTGGGATATAGGTGTTAAATTAAGTGCCATATGTTTATATCACTGCATATAGAAAGAGATCCACAGAAGTCGGAAATAATTTTTTCCGGCATTTGAAGTCTTGCTGTTCTTTGCTCCAAAGGGGGGGGGGGGTTCACTAACAATATCACACAGCGACATTGTTATTATTGTATTTAATATTTAAAATAATTCAAATCAGAATTCCTTTCTATTCCACAAGGCTCTTATTTAATTACGATATATGCAGCAGGAGGTAATTTAAATTATATTTTAAACAGGTACAAGTAAGACATGAGCATTGTATTATTTTGCTGTGTTTCTGTTTGGAGAAATCAATAGCTGCTGTTGGCCCTGCAGGTGGAGAGATTTATGATGGCTTCAATTATGGATGTCCTATTCACAATAAGACAAGAATCCAGCATTGTGATATTGCTATTCAGATATTCCTCTCTGTGTACGACTCACAAAAGACATTTGTGTGTTTAAAGGTTAACACTGATACTGTGAGAGTCACAAAATACATGATTGGGTGTGGTTTATAGTCCCATCACTACAATATTATATGACACAGCACAAGGTCATCATAAAGCAGTCACTCTACAGCTTCACATCTCACCTCAGTGTCAGGGAGCACTCAATCAAAAAATTAACAAGCCGAGAGCTGGAAGAGTCTTGGACCAATGTGGGACTGGAAGAAGATGTTGACTCCAACTGATCCTGGAAGCAGTTCTTGCATAGGTGAACCATTACACTGAGAACACAATACAGAGAACATGTGTCCTGAGAGACCCATACTTATTTAAAGGGTCATAGTTCTTTTATGGGGTGAAGAAGACAAGTATCTCAAGAGGGGCATGTTATGCAATGACATTAAAAATCTAAAAGTCATCCAGTTCTTGGAAGATTTAATCATAAAAACATCAGTTGAATGCAATGAAATATATAAATACATACATACAGGGGAGTATACAATATTTTCATAGTTGTTTTTAAGGATTGTTTGCTAGGTAGAGACCAGGGAGGGAGAGTGTCAAGCAAGGACTTCACAACTGCTCCACACACACACATACACACACACCTTTTCACTAATGCATATCCATTTGTTTGTGTAAATGCAAGGTGAGCAGTGCAACTGGAAGTCAAAGTGCTTTGTTGCGCTGAGGGACTTTGTGTATCTACCTTGCAGGACATCCATATTTCTCCTTAAAGGCTCCACTGAATTGCTCTTTCCTTCTATTTCTATGCCTTTTTCCAGGATGTTGTTTTTTGTTGTTGTTTTTTTTTTTTCTTTTTACCCTGGGGGGGATAACAAAGTGCACCGTGGCCTGCTGAGTCTCTGTGGCACGACCACACAAAGGGCAACATGCAATATTGCAGCTCAGTCCCTGACATGTGTCATATTGTACTGTTCTGTGTTAATGATTTTTTGTGTATTCAGTGGCAGTGATCACATTGTGAGGAAGGTGTTTTTTATCAGCCTACACTGCTGATCACAATATTCAGTTGTGGTTTTTGCTCTTCGAACTACAACATTTTGATTCCTCGTGCAGAATATTTAATCAACCCTGTCACCATGCAACAACATCAGTATTGGATGATGAGTCTACTGCCTCTGCTCATGATCACTACAGTGTGGTCGAAGGAACCCTGTGGAGGTTTTGACCGAGGGTAGTGCTATGGTGCTATGTTTTGTTTGCATGTTCATGAGGACAAGGATACAAATGCACAGCAGGCAATGTGAAACACGTCACCGTTACCATATGCATGCTTTTACCTTTTTTTCCCCCTACTCGGGATCCCAGTGTTGTGTGTGGAAAAAAATTAAAAACCTTGGCAGGACCACCTCTGTGTGAAAGTTTCCCAAACATTTCCCACAGTTCGTTTTTAAAGACCTGTAAAGCACTGACCTTGTTTTTAACTAAACTCACTATAAATGGACTTTAAAAACTGGCCATGGAAGGAAACATGACCAATAGCTGCGACATGCTGTGCTGCAAAATTTGTACAGTATGATAAAAAAATCCTAGAAGGACTAGGATGACTTTTGTCCGTGTTAAGTGACCTTCAGAGAAGAACTTCTACCAAAATGAGAAATACTTAGCCAATTTAAGAGAAAACTAGCTACACACACACACACACACACACACACACACACACACACACACACACACACACATACACACACACAAATTCTCTTTTACTGAACGATCTTTCAACAGCTGCAGTCTCTTTTCAGCCTCCCCATCTTTTCATACATCCTTGTTCTTTCCTTGGGCATATGAAGGTCAGGTGAAGGTAATGCTAGGGATTATGGGAGCTCAGAGACTGGTCCCTGTGCCTGCCATGAAAGGTTGAAGTTAATGGCTCGGAGAGGAGTGGGAGGTCTCCAATCTCTCTGCAGCACGCCATGAAAACGGATGCCTTTTATTGCAGATTGACCCTCACAAGTTGTAGCTGGAGGCCCCTCACCTGATGCTCTGGATGGGGACCTGGGGGGGGTGTGTGAGGGATCTTTGCCTGGATTTACAGTTAATGTACCGGTGTTAATGAAGCCGCTACGGTCCACTGGCCCCTTTGCCATGCCATGTTGGACTGTCCATCCCCTTGATGATTACTGCAGGTTTGCTGGGTCATAAGTGCCAATAAAATTGTGGCCTCCCCACCCACCGATGACTTTGGGTCTGATAGGCAATGGTGGATGGAAGAGTAAAGCGGGAGGGGCGGGGTGATGTGCAGCTGGGGGATACTTAACCACTGCTAGCTAGAGCGCAGCTTCTTAGTCAGCTCTAGAACAAAACTGAATTTACTGCAAAAGAGGTTTTTAAATGGATGAACCAGAAGTTGCAGTTTTTTTTAGCAGTAGTTGTATCAGTAGCAGTTGTAGTAGTAGTAGTCCGGCCAGATGTAGCGGTAGGCCTAGTTGTGAATACCAGAGTCACTGCAGGGCAGCAGTAGTAGTTTCAGTCATAGGTGTAGCAGTAGTTGTAGTAGCTGCAGTAGTGGTTGTAGTAGTGGGACTAGTTGTGGCCCTAGAAGTACACTAGAAGAGTCATAGTAGTAACAGGGCTAGCAATAGCTGTAGTTGTGATACGTTTCCATTTTAAAGCACTGTTTTCCGCTCCGTAGCAGAAACAATCTTCATACAATCATATGTGAAAATGCATACATGCATGTGTAACACGGTTTAAACAGGAAGCAGATTGTCTACTCTGCAGTTGGTTAGTTGCAGAAAATACTACAAATCAGAAACAGCAAAGACAGTTGTGACATGACAAAATGCAGAATTTAACTGCACAACAGCTGCTAGCAAAGACAACCAGGTCAGTAATGCTTGTAATTCATTATTGATTTTGCTTTCACCACCGGTAGTTGAGACTGATAAGACCCAATCAGGGAGCGAACGAGGGTGTTTACGTCATTGTTTCCAAAAGTCTCCGTATTAAGGGCTCAAAAACTACAGAGTAAGGTGGACGCCAGGCGTAAACGCAACAAAAGAGATGCATAGTAGTGTGGATGTAGCCTTGGTAGCAGTCATTGTAATGTAACAGATTGGGAAAGATTAAGTTAAAAGAGAATTTATTTTAAAGTTGGGGTTTTTATTTTGTTAACTTCATGTTGGACTGTAATTTCCTGTTGAAACAGCAGGTGTAGCCATTTTGTTTGTTGTTGAAGTCACATGTGGGCAGGTTGGCAGTCCTCATCTACCCCTCTTCTGTTGTCTTTGTGTGGCATTGCCAGGAAGTACACTTTTGTTTAGAAACCCAAGGAATAAATACATCGTCATAATTTATGTAAATAGAATTTTATATTTGTTTATTAGTTATACTTAACTGTGTAATTTGTTTGTTTCAGCTTGACCTTTTCTCCATTAAAAATCCTTCCAAGTACAGCACGTGGCCTGTTCATTGGAGGAGCTTTTTTTTAGTTTAGCTTGCTGTTTCCTGCCACTGAGGACAGTATTGTTATAGCATAGCAGTAGTGTTTGTAGCATTCATATTAGTAGTACTAGTTATAGTATTTGTTGGGGTCATAGCAGCAGTACTTATACCGTCATAACAGTAGTAGTTGTAGTATAACAGCAGCAAAAGTACTGTTTGTAATAGTACTTTTAGTACTGTTAATACCAGTTATATCTGCAGTTATAGCAGCAGCAGTATTAGTAGTGGTAGTATCAGCAGTTGTAGTAGTAGTACTAGTAGTAGTTGCAGCAGCAGCAGTGGTAGTCATAGCAGTAATTGAAGTCATAAGCAGTAGTAGTAACAGTGGCAGTTCAACACTATGTGGTCGTCCACTGTGTCATCGTCACCTCCCCTGTAGCCCTTACTGCTGGGCTCAATGTCATCCAAAGAATGGAAAGTGACAGAGGTGTGAAGGGCTTGGCAGACCCCTCACTGGCTTTAATGGGGATGAATGTGTGTGTGTGTGTAGAGGGGCTGTGAGAGAAACTGAGAGTGGGTCGCAGACAGACGAACAACATGCTGGGCAAGTAACTGTGTTCTCAATGACATCAGTAGCTTTCTAGATGTTGCTTTTATGAAATCATTTCATTTTAAAATGTGTGTCTTCACACTCTCAGGGTTTAGACATGGATCAGAAGTTGTCATTTTTATAATGTACCTGCTTGTGTGTAATTTACAGCTTAAAATTTCATTAAAAAAAGCTGTCACAAACTTTTGTGAAAAAGGTTTGACGTACCGTTCATTGAAACCTTTGAAATATTACATTCATACGAAACGGCTGCAGACATCTGGACCGGCTCTACTGACACTTACAAGATGTCGGAAATAATAAACAAATTATTTACAAAGTAGAGAAAGATTTAGTCACTTCAAGTCAATTGTGTCAAAACAATTGTTTAATACAGAGGAAATAACATCACATACTGCAGAGGTTTCAACCCAGCACAGTGAGGACTGTGACGCTCAGTTGGCAGGTGCTGCTCAGATTAGAGGCTGACAATTATCGGGAATCCTGTGGGTCACAGGATTCCTGTGGGAAACCTCTCCTTTGGAACTACATGTTCTCAAGCACTGAACTACCGCATTCCTACGCTTAAGCACAACTACACTTAACTCTTTCTGACTGAAACAGTTGATCTGCAGCGTAATACAGGAGGATATAGGAATATCGTCTATCAGGAGAGATAGATATTCCCACCTCACACTGTTTGACAAACATACTTATTCTATTGATGCACTCAGACTCTTAAAATGTTTTATGCCTTTGTCATGATATTTCTGTTTTGCAGTTAGTATTGTGAGTTTTATACTATAGTAGCCATAGGACATTTATTTTATCTGTATTTTTTCTCAATTAAAGTTAAACACCTAATTTAAAAACCTAACTTAAAAACTTAATTCAGTAATGTACTTTATTGTTGTTATACAAATGCTTTAACTCTGAACCTCTTTTTCAACCCAAAGTCTAAGTTTAAAATCAGCCTTTCAAGGATGACAAACAGTAATGAAACCAAAAATAACAAAATATTTTCAGCAGTTCCATATCTTCTTCTTTTGTGACAAATAGCAGGAAACCAACCTGTTGTGCCTTTACATGTGGCTTCTCCACCATTAAGGAGTCACACTGGGTCTATAAAACTGCATTTGTATTACAGTCATTTCTTGCATCAATCTCTGCTGCTGCAGAGGTGCCACTTGTTGGGTGAATAGGGCAGATATTTCAGAGAAGGGACTGGACACTATTACAGTATGTGAACAAGGTGTTGAAAATAGGTATCGAGGTTTGTGAGTGTGTTGGCAGCAATTTACATGTGACTTTTACTACACTCTGGAAACAAACTCTGGAAATTTGCGGGGCATTCGTTGCATATGAGGAACTAGGACTTCATGAATGGTACAATATTTCACACATTAATGTATTGTGTCACGACATAAAAACACATCACAGACTGCCGTGGTACAGTGTTGACCTTTCTCCTGTATAGTGGTGACCTTTCTTGAAGTGTTTGCCGCAGGTTATTGTTGTTGATACTGCTGTTTACAAGCACAGAGCATCTTACAGTGGCTGGTATCAATACACTGTTTCTGGCCACAAATCTAGTGCCTTTATGCTGTGGAAGCAAATTTGTAATAGTTATTGTTTGTTTTGTCCATCAAGCATCATTTACACTTCCTCTACAAAACACTGTCTGACCATGCAGCTGTCAGCAACACTTTGGGGCTATTTGTGCAGAACATGCTTTTTGCTGGCGGCGGGTGGTGGTGATTGTTGCTGGACAGGAGCTTCAGCCATCGCGTTCTTTATAATACAAGATGTTATAGTACAGCCTCTTAGCAGAGCTACATCTTCAGGGAAGAGGGGAGGCTACAGTGAGTTGCTATCAGAAAGTGACGAGACAGGCCGTGGCTAGCTGGTTAGCATGCTAACTTCAGTAGAAGAAAAGATGTGATTGAGACAAGAGTTGCATTCCACCTCTGGAGACAGTTGTAGGTGAGTAAAGGAATGAAGTTTGATGCTGGACATCACATTT
This sequence comes from Seriola lalandi dorsalis, assembly GCF_002814215.2. Lineage (NCBI taxonomy): Eukaryota > Metazoa > Chordata > Actinopteri > Carangiformes > Carangidae > Seriola > Seriola lalandi. Next base: position 2,182,434 of record NW_019525242.1, on the reverse strand, counting down.
CTTCTAGACAGTTAAGTAAACAGCTGTTAATGCTAACGTTAGCTATGTAGCAATAACAAAACTTACAAATAGCTCCGTTAAAGTGACCATGAAGCACCTTCTGTAAAAAAAAAAATCACACTGGCTGTTACTGTTTAGTATTATGGAAAATAAGCTAACAAGTTGAAAATGATTTCTTTTCTTTAATTATTCTTTAAATTATTAGTAATTCTACATCATAATTACAGTTTCCAGGTTTCTAATTGTCCTCACCTAATCCTCTCATTTCTGTATCGACTGAGGATAAGGTCTTATCCAGCTTTCTAAAACCAGGGTGTTTTACAGGCTTTGCCTCCCTCCACTGTGACAAACCCTTTGAGGGAGACAATAGCGTGTTAAGTATTACCTGAACTGCAGGAACTGACTGACACTGACACGCTCAATTCTGAAATGATCGGAAACACAATTTTTTTTTAACATAAATTACATTCAATTTTCCTTGTTTTGATTTGCATACAATTCAGAATCTGTATTAAACAACAGTCCACCCACTCATCCATTTTTTATCCTGTTCAGAGTCTCGGGGGACTGGAGCCAATTCCAGCATGCACTTGGGAATAAGAGAGAATACATAATGGACAGGCTGCCAGTTGATCACAGGGCTAATACCTGTAGTTAGACAAAAAAAGAAAATTAAATCACAACAAATGTGAGACACTGAAATCTGAAAGTATCTTAAGGATCCACAACACAACGCATTGCATTATTAGAACCTTTAAATTAGTCATCCAGCATCGTAAACAAAGGTGTTGATGAAAGCATCAATATGCCCTGACTTGACCAGTCTCTGCCACAGCATGATAAACACAGTGAGACCTGTGAAAAGACGAGGCCACATTATTGCTTGCTTTGAGAGAGTGATTGCACTTTGATGTGCAGGGAGGTTAGGGGGAAGGGTAGTGCCAAGTATCCCGGCACCATTATTTAGCACTACATTACCTCCCATCCTATCCCTATTAGCAGGTGCAGATGGTGCTCCTCTTGCCACTTAAAGGTGCTCACAGCTGGCGAACCTGAACTACTTCTGGACATTGGCCATTCACAAAGCAGGGCAGATGGAGGAAAGTCTACCAACATACGAGTGTGCACAAGCATGAGCACATACACGCGGCCATATAGGTGGACACAAGTGTTACATGTCAAACAAAAGATTTGGAGAAAAATTCTGCAGTGGTGCGGTGGAGGCTGGTGCAATGTGGGGCAAAATAAACCTGAACATCTGTGCCAGCTGATGAGAAAAACACACTTTTTTACAGTTTATGTTTCTGCCCTGCTGGTAATTTTATTGATGCCAATCCCATTATCAATTCTGCTTATTGGTCCAACTCTTCATCAATTACCTTACTGATTCCTGATCATTTTATTTTTTTTAAGTAGGCTGGCATTAATTTTCTCTAGGTCTGAAAACAGGCTGTAGCTTGAGAGCTTGTTGTAGCAACAGTCTGTCTGTCATCATCTTAAAATGATGACATGAGAGAATATTTGTACTGAATATTTGTATTTGTTTTCAATTCAGGTTTCTTAATCAAAATAACTGAGGGAATTTGCAGCACTGACAAACGGAACTGATATGCTTGGAGGCGGTGGTTCCGATCATTTGGAACCAGTTCTCTATTCTCATCCCTATACAGGGATTGTAGTGTTGGTCACCAATTTTGGTCCACACTGAAATATGTCATCAGCTGCTGTATTTTTTCATTCGTCATTTTCATTCATGGCCCCCAGAGGATGAATCCTACTGACTTTGCTTATCACTTGACTTTTCCCCCAGCACCACCTGCAGGTTGACGTTTGTAGTTCAGACTCAACTAACGATGCGATTTAGTGCAGAAATTCAGACACTCATTGTCTGATTTCCTGACTTTTCACCTAGCAACAGAATCAGATAAAAATTTTGTTTGTCCAGTAAATTGGTTTATGACCACAAACTTAAAGCATTCACTAGTCATGTGTAGCGGACATACCTGGCCTGGCATCAGTCACAAGCCATTAAGGAAGTTCATTATAAGGACATGCAGAGTTATGGGCCGACAATTGACACTTTGTGACTCTTCCCACCATCAAACTATCAGATTGATAGGAAACAGAGACAAAGGATCCTTATCTCACAAACAGACCATGCTTTTAGCATGTCCGAACGACAAAGAAGCAGACCAAAGGTCAAAGGGTCAGCTCCAGAGGATCAACCAATGGACACCAGACAACTGGAGAATATAGGCAAAATCTCCAGTTTGTAACAATAAGACCTGTCTAATGATATTTGATTGTTTCTCATATAGGAAAACAACACAAGGACTGATTATCACTAAGATGTGAATACTGGCCTCTCCGTGCCATGCATGAACACACACACACACACACACACACACACACACACACACACACACACACACACACACACACACACCAACCTCTCTTCCTCTGTCCCTTTCTAGATAAGAGTCATAAACTACAACCCACATTCCAATCCTGGGTAGTGACCAGCAGAACACTCTTCACAGACACAGATCTAAGGAAGAATGTAAAATTAAATATCTAGCTGTTCTGTAACTCATGAGATGTTCCTATGCAATAGTTTAATCCCAAACTTCTATCCCATAGAATGTGTGAAATGTAACATGTAGATTTTAAGACAATGTCCTTCATGTGACCGTACTGTCAGCATCCTTCACACAAGGTAACACACTACATGACATCCAGCATGTCCATATTATTATTATTACAGTCGAAGAACTGCTGTGTAATCCACATTTATAGACTATTATCTTTAGAAAATGTTTATGTTGTTTGATCAATTAACCACTTGTATCATAATTAATTCCAGGTTTGAAGGATGTAATATGAAATCAACACTCTTTTTACTCCTCTCTGCCATTATTAGTGCAAGTAGTTTATATGTTATTTCACTTAATGTTTTGTGGTCATGGTGGAAGAAGGATGTGCGAGTTTATAAGTAAACTCTAGATTTAAATTATTCCAAAGTTCAGTGGAAAATTACTCTCTTCTCCAAGTGGAAACACGGGAGAAGATGGGACGCCCCTGAAACATGCACCCGCCCCCCAGGGGATAAAACAGTCGTGATCAATTCACACATGGTCAAAAAAGTTAGAAGAAGGAAAAAGGCCCACAGATGAGAAGATAGTTAGAAACGTTAGAAACTCAAAGAAACTCAAGAGAGTAGACACTCGGCGAGATGCTAAGAAAAAAAAGATGCGAGAAGCGAGAAACGAAGCTAAAACCTAGAAGCTGAAAAGCTGAAGCTAGAAAACGATGCAGAAACTAGAAGCTGAGAACTTTGCTCAAAGCTCAGAGTCCCGGCTCAAAGCTCGGCTCTGTAGCCATGGAAACTCTTAGCTCTAAGCTGCTAGCCACAAACTCATGGCTCTAAGTCAATTTTCCACTTTTCGCATTTTTTATTTTTCTTTGCCACAAGCTCCAAGGAACATCATAACGGCATGTATATCCATACATTACAATACAATTCATATATGTGGGTCTTTATGTGTGTCAGCTAGTTGTTAAGTAGCTAGATAAACTTTTATTGTTGTGACTAACCTGCTAAAGACCAGAGGCTCCTGGCCGTTTACCAAACAGCTTCAGGTGCATCACCACTGCACCGTGGACTGGAGTGGAGCCGACCCTGATTTGCATGTGGCCCCAGACAACCAAGACAGATTGCACAACCACATTTGTAATTTGTAAGCCAAAGTGTATTAAATCTCATGTTGATTTTATCAGGACACAAGACAGTTAAACTTTGATCACATTCAACTCCAAATAGTGGAGTATCAAATCAATGAAACTTTCTTTAATGTAAGCTTTGTTTCCATCTTAATCTGTTAAAGCTTCTGTATTTGGACGATGAATGTATCTCTGCCTATTTAAATTATTTCTCTATGTATGATATTGTTGAGGGAATGACAGTAAAAACATGCTTTATAGCAGTGCCACTGCATAAAAGCTTTGCAATAAGAAAAAAAAAAGCTGGGCAGAAATGCAACGTATATTGGTTAGCATGGTCTTTTTTCCTTTTTGTTTTGCTTTTGACAGAATAAATGCCTCTTGAATGTAGATTTTGAAACGTGAATCCTAGGTTTTCAAAACGGATCAGTTGTTTTAAGCCACGTACGATACCCTGTGCAACAGTGTCTATGATTTGACTTCAGCCTGAGACCTAGCTCTGAATGTCTTGACTCTCCCTTTTGACAAATGAAGGCACACATGATAAATGCGAAGCTCTGAAGGAATCCTTTTCTCATAAACAAATAATTTCACGATACATTGCAAGCGCTGACCTCGCCTGAGTCACGGCTCGTGGGCACCAGGTTTGGCCTGTCCCTTGTCTGCCTGAGGTGCAGCTGGCCCTTCCTGTAAAGCCTGCCAAGCCACTGTCTCCAGGCAACAGGCTCGGTGGCCACCTGTCATTTTGGATCAATGGACACACCTGCACACCCACCTGTCCACAGTCTTGTCACACGGCGAGACGAGAGCAAAAAAAAAAAAAGAGAGAGAGAGAGAGAGAGAGAGGGAGAGAGAGAGAGAGATTGGGACTCATCCCGGGTGGTTGATGACCTGATTCTCAATGAATGGATGGCTCTGAATAGCCTGATTTAGAGAGATGAGATTGAGGTTGACAGACCTGCGAGAGGCGCGTGTGTGGCTGTGAATGTTTGGGTAATAATGACAGATGCTGCTTTTGTGTGCCTACGTTTCACACTGAGCCCATACATATGCCTCACATTCATATGGATGACTTTTAAGACTGTTTGCAAGCCTTCACATCTGGTTCTCATATAATATATAGAGTGAAGCTCAGAAACTGTTCTGATTAACCACTTTAACAATGCTTGGACTCACACAGAAGCTTTCACTGTGTCATAACCATCAGTTCCATTTGGATTCATCCACTGAGTGACAGATGATTGGCAGCTCGTGTTCAGCTTGACTGTGAAGAGACAGGAAACACTTTAATTGCTCTTAATACCAGAAATTGATGTATACATCAGTCCAGGAATCTTCTTATTAACAAATGCATCAACGACCTCTGTGTAGACTCGAGTCATTTTGCTTTGTGCTATGAATAGAGTCTATGATAGGAAAACTGTTATGAGCCATAAGGTATGTATTCTTAGTTCAGTGGATTCATATATGACTGTATAGGCAAAGATGTGACTGTAATGTAATGTGCTGTAATTTACTTTACCAAGAGGTTTAGTTGCTAAACATTTTCCATTATTAAAATAAATAAATAAATAAATAAATAAATAAATAAATAAATAAATAAATAAAATAACACGATAATGAATTGTTTTTTGTAAGTATGAACATGACTTCAAAAAGCATGGCAGCAAACTTTTTACAGGTATGTTTATAACTAACATGACAACAAATCTCATGGTGCCCCATATTTCACTTCACTCGTTTTAGCTGAAAATTAGCCTGCTGACTAACAATGGCACATTCACAGAAACATCAATGTGTGTTTTTGCCCTTATGAATGAAGATAAATCAATAAAGACGAGATAATATTAGAACACATGATGACATAGAAGGACAAAGAGTTGTACTTACTGTAAGCACAGTGATGAGCTAAATGCTAATGTCAGCATGCTAACATACAATGACAGTGCTAATGTCGGATCAGCAAAGTTTTTTATGATTAGTCGTGCGGGGAACACGAATGTCTGCAGCCGTTTCAGGGTCATCCATCCAGAAGCTGCTGCATCACCAAGACATTGGGACTAATTCTCCGGGGATTCATCATGTTTGCACAAGTGATCCAACCAACCAACCAAACGAGATATTATGCTATATTTAGATATAGCTACATCCCTGACAATATTACATTTCCCCAAAACATATTTAGGTACTGCAAAATAGTTATATATGAATATAATGTGCACATTCATTTGCCATGACCTCCCCTTACTCAGTCATTACAACATTGCTTTCCTTCTATTCACATTCTCTTTTATGAAAATGTCAATTTCTGAACCACACTGTTACTATATTATTATCCTTCTTACCACTTAATCTACAGCCACATCATAACACATCATCTATTTAGTGCTTCTTTCATTTTTCATCATGCTTTAACTACACACAGAGTATGTGTAACATAATAGAGTATTGATTATCATTAAGTCTAGAATGATTATCAGAAAATGTTTGTGCTAAGACTCACTGGATAGTATACCATCGATATGTGTGCAGTATCCACACACACACACACACACACACACACAAACACATACACACTCACAAGCCTGAAACAGTTGCAGCTGATCTTATTGACCACAGCCGGGATTCAACTCTTTTCAACAGTCTTCAGAGGAAAAGTTGTTTGAGTCTCTGTGCACTGCAGGTCTGGGGTCTTTGGAGATATTTCCAGCACAAAGTGAAATAACAGATTTCAATCACAGCCAGGCTTCTTGAGAAATGGCATGATTATTTTCTTTTTAAAACGGCTTTTAGAGAATGCTTATATAGAGTTAAAAAGTTTTTTTTTCTCTTCCCGAGGAGGTACAGAATGTAACAGACCTAGGCCTCTAAGTATCTGAAAATACTTATCATCCTTTGTGTAAGCCTTCTTAACTCCAAAGTGGTTGCCATTTGTTACAATTACACTAAATGCCGGTAAGGATAATAAAGTAGTTTATAGATAGAACAGGGTGGCTTTTTCTGTTCTGTGAATGACGACTTGCTCACTTTATTTGAACTTCACTAAAACAACACTAGTCTGGCAATTGATGCAAAACAGTTATTTGATTAATGATATTATCCTGATATTGTTTATTTTTATCTCCTAATTAATTCACACTGCAATGTGTAAGTGTAATTGATAAATGTATGTGATATGTGAACAAAGTCACCATGTGATCTATTTAAAAGGTTAGGAGCCAATAGATGTTTTATTATTACATAATAAAAGCCTTGTTTGAGAACTTGTCATCTGGGCTTTCACACTGCAAGCATGTATAGTGGGACAGTAATTAGTGATGTATAATGCGGTTGCCCTTTGGGAAATGGCTGTTTCGAGTTTATTCAGCCCAATTAGCAGGGTTTGCTATTTTGCCCAAGGAATGTATTGAGGAGCTGTCGCCTATCCCATAATTGTATCTACAAGCTGCTACTGGGGGGGATACATTGATGTAGTTTTTGATTAGCTCCACGCTCCATATTCATTTCAGTTATACAAATTTACTTGGTTGAATTGTTTTTCTCTTTTCTGTGGACTCCTAGAAAAATATCACAGTTGGCCTCAGAGCGATACCGAGAGTGAAAGAGAAAGAGAGAAAGAGCTGGAGAGAGAGAAAAGTAGCATATTTACAGGTCACATGTCAGTGCCAATCTCACTAGTCTAAATTCAATACAGTCAAATTGTATTGAAATGCTAATCTGCTTGCAGTGCAAGATGTCAACTTATTTGGACTTGTTTCCTACTTCCTGTCACAATAAAAATCTCTACAACATCAACCGACAGCGAAAGCACTTAATTACCTTACTTTGTCAGTGTCGAAGCTGCCCTTATTCCGAATTCAGCACAATGTGAGTAGGCAGCTGAATACGTATTGATTTTGTGGATCACAAAGAGGTATGTGTGACTGTTTTGTGAATTACAGTTTCCAACCCTGCCCAGCATACCCACACTCCCATCATAATTTAGGTCTGATTATTCCTTCATGCTTCTGTAATTTAAATATTTACCGGGCACCCCGTCAACATCCACAATCCTCCACCCTTCATTTGCATACTGATGTGGAGGCCAATAGGGCAGAGAGGTTTGGAATAAATACAGTGTGTCATCAGCATTTGCTCACTCAGAGCTGAAATTAGCATGGACCTTCTGGCCACGGTTCTTGCAACAGAAGTGTTTCTTTTAAATCGGCCATGAGGGGTCATGACACCCCTGGGATGACAAAATAGACTCATGTTTAGAATGTACAATTGTATAAAATTCTTCCAGGACTGATTTGGGCAGCGAGACTGAGGTAATTTTCTTTTACGTGCGGTGGTGATGGCAGAGATGTGACTGTAATGTAATGTCAGACAAAAACATCATTGTTTGAAACACATTTAAAAAGGGGGTAGCCTGCTTTAATACTGCATTCTGTTTCTTAACACAGTATTTAGTCAGTCCAATCAACTATTTCTTTCTTGAACAAGCTCACAGGTCTTCCTAGTAGTTTTGTTATCAAACTATTTTGCTGTCCAGATATACAGTGGACCAGAGACCAGATTCACTTGAATAGGAAATTGTCTCAGACTTTTGGACCCCATTGTAGACTGTTGTAGTAGAGCTTAAATCTTTGCCTTAAAGCTGCTGGTTAATATTTGTAAGAAATGGCAATGTGTAATGTGTTTTGCTTGTAGTGACAAAATACTTGTGGTGAGAACCACCACCCAGATCTGCAGAAACAAAGCTAAAAGGAGACTGAGCACTGGACAAACATATCTGGTGGTTACTGACACAAGTACAAATGAATGCTAATGTTGGTCCCAGTCTGCTGTGTTAATATGCTACTTTGCAAACAAATTCTCAATATTAACTTTACAAGATGTCGTGTTTACAGCTTGTTGTGTTGCCCCTCAGTGACCAAAAAAATCTGATAATTAGTTAAGCTTCAGCAGCTTAACTACAAACCATGTAGGCCGATATTTATCATTTTTACCAAATATGAAATGCTGTACAGTTCCATAATCTTAGATCTCCCATTATTACAACCAACCATTAATTTCTGTATGATATCAAAATCTATTAAAAGAGTCTTAAAGCTTGCTTGTGTTATCATGCACCAGCAGTGGGACTTGAATCAACGCCTGACAATAAGAAACACAGCAGCATGGTTTGCATGTAATTTAAATTTAAACCACTGGCAGGCAGTAGGAGAGGCGCAGCACTAAATGGGGAAATGATGATGTAGATACTGTGGCACACCTCTGTGTCTATTGTCAACTTTAAAGTTATTTTCACCAGTGAAGTGAAGCTTATTTACACCCTATTCATACCTCGAATTTAATGAGAGTTGTACTGTGGTGAATGCTATTATCTTGCAGCACATTTAAATTTGGTATCAAATTAGCAGCCAGATTCAGTAGTTGCAGTATCCTTGATGAGTTGACTATTAACCAACTGGAAGATAACAAAGGTTTAGTGAGCTTTCCTTGACACCCCAACAGTAACAATTAGCTTTGAGAAACCTTGCAGATCATTAAATGTGTGAATGGCGGAGCTGTAGCCTTTTACCTTGCAACATATGATTATTCAGATGTGAGACTTTAAAGTGCATAATTATAATTTTTGAGTAAAACCTTGGAATAAGTGAAAACAAAAGAAAACCATGAATTGACTCTGCCAGTAGCTTTTAGCTGGAGTTTCAATGATCTATTCACGTTTTAGCAGCATTTTAGCATCCACATTAGAGCATCTTTATACAGTCTATGATTAGGATGTATTATACGTTGAAGGGAAGATACTGTAAATGAAAGGGAAGATAGCAAGGGTCAAGTTGTTGTTACTGACAAGCTAACTGTGTGGCCTGGAGGATTTTCAGTTAAGTGAGGCAGCTAGCGAGCTAACTAAGCTGCATGGATTACTTTAAGGCACTGACATAAACATTCTGCTGCACTTCCCAGGATGCCCCGGGTCCCTTTTGAGCTTGATGCAAAGAGACAGTGAAACTCTGAGGATGCCAGTGGGAACCCTGACAGAGCTTTGAATAAACGAACGTTCTTGCTTGGAGCTAGATGTGGAATGCCAATTTACAAGCATACCCAACATGTGGCTGTTTTCCACTGAGAAGAATGTATAGAAGTAGTGTCGCCCTACCAAGAAGCTGCCTGTGCACTCTTTTCAGTAAGTGTAGCGATGAGGTGAATCCAAGTAAAAGCTATTACTCCCTTATTTATCCCTCTCTTTAAATATAGAACTACAAAGGAGATGTGTTTACAGAGAAACAGCAGAATTAGAGAAGACAGTGTTAATGTGCGTCAGTGGCCAAATATTAAAAATAGCCAAGTAGGATTTGACAAACAGGTGATGTGGAGAGGTATTCCCATCAACTAGTCCATTAATTTCGACATTAGGGCATCTTACAATGCATTATCATGGATAGACACATAAATCATTTTACAATTATTTTACAGAAAAGATTTGGATTTGTCTAAATACAATACACACATGCCATATGTGCGTTTGGCCCCTGCAATCATTCCTCATCTCATTACTGACCCTGAAGTCATCTCCTCCTAATGTGACTCCGCTTTAACACATGGGGGACACAGTTCTTGTTACGTGTCAGTGCATCTTAAAGTTCAGCCAAAGGTAGTATGAGGCTTCATCAGGATTTAATCCCCTATTGCTTAGAGTGCAGAAGAGTCAGGAGGGTTAAGGTTGAGGTTAGTTGAAAAATTATTCCCTAAATGTTGTATGATCCTTGATATTCATGAACTTTGATCTTCACAAAACTGAGTGCTAACATGACCGACACAGCCTGGGTGACTTACTCATTCAGCTATCCCATGTGTTGGTTGAGCAGCTGACTCAGTTGTGATGTGGAACACATGTGATTTGGAGCAGAAGGCACAACCTCAGGAGAGGCAAACTAGGCAAGTGCTTGGGGCCCCCAATGGCCCCTCATATTGGCACGTTTTGCAATGACAATTTCTAAACCCCCTCAAACCTCACATAAATACACTACACAGTGCACTGCTGTTATCCCAAAACCCCCCTCAGTGGGGCCCCTGATGATGTGTGCTGTAGCTAGCCTCTACCCATTGCCTGCATATAAAGCATCCAGGGAACATCTGTAAATTGCAGCATCAACTGACTGCATGTGAGGTGTTTAGGGGACATTTGTAAATTGTAAAGTCTGCCAATAATATGCATGTGGGGGAGGGGGACCTCATTGTGAGGCTGTGTGCTTAACATCTATGGCTTCCTATGTAAGCAGTCTCTTCTGTCAATGAGGATTTTCTTTTGAATGAAATCAAGGTCATGGTCCTGGCTAGATGTGACAGATGACAAGATGCACACTCATGACTACACACCCTGATTTTAGTTACTGTACTGATACTGTCCTGGATTTTAATATGCTTTACACGCTGCTTTTGAATGATGAGCTGCTGACCATGGCTACTGTGTTTTTGCTGTGTTCAAAGATACAATTTTAATGGGGATGTATTTGCTCGTTCATGGCTCTCATCTTCCATGGTTTTGTGGGCTTTCAATACATTGGGACATGGGTTGTGCAATATGTGTATGAACTGGGCAAAAGAAGCTTAACTTCCATTTCAAAAGAAGGTCTTTCCTTTTTGATAGACATTTTAAAAACTCTTAGCTGCAGTAGTTGTTGAATTTCTAAACATGACTATGAATCACCCCGTAACCTGGCAGTGATCACAGTGAAAAAGCACTTTTATTTATGAAGATATTTTAGATTACTCCTTTGAAACTGCTGTGTTATTCATAATGTCAGTTTGTCCACTTCAACTGACATCTAATAAAAACACAAATAAATAAGATTTCATTTACCAATAAGTAAATGCAGGTTCTATAGTTGTAGCTGTAAAGAAGTAATTTGTGCATCAGAGAATTCTGTGTGACTGTGTGCATACAAGTGTGTGTGCCTGGGGAGAGTAAGCTTCATATGGGCTGACATTGTCAGTAAATAACTCATGAACACACTAAATGGGTTGAGGATAGAGGAATCACAATGGCAGTGTCCCTTATGAAAAATCCAGTAGCTACAAGTGTGTGATTTTGATGCTGGAGACCTTGGAGGTTTCAGCATGAACCCCTCATGCCACACTTCACTTGCTAAGAGGAACTTTTAGTCCGGGAAATCTGTCTTCACTTCTGAGCTGAGTAGTGTAGAGTATGAATAAAGTGACATCAGTGTGTACCCACTTATGCCTAAATACATTTAGCAGGCAGGAGTTAAATGAGGTTTTCTAGTCCAATTTACTAGACGTGTACAGGCCATGGACACAGTAACAAGAGCACCTTGACACCATTGGCCCCCCAATAACACCAACCTCTGTGAGCTAATACTGTTGCACTTTTGGTGAAGCTGCTCAGAGAGATAATGATTTTACTGACCCTTTTCAAGGCCAGTTTATTGTGATGGCTTCTCAATCAGCCTTTCTTTCGTGGCCAAAGCAGTATTCCCGCTGAGCATAAACAGGAAACTACAACAGTGAGAGTGAAGTCTGTTTTGCTAGCTTCTGTAACTAAATGCAATCTCTGATTCAACATTTCGTTCATCAGTCTTTCTGAAAAGAGGAAGCATGTTCCACGGTTTACTTTACATAGTCAAAGCATAGACTGTAAATAAAGATGGATGTAGCCTCTGTGATGTCACCCATAGGTTTCTGAAGAGCGGTTTTGAAGCTCAGAATGAGCTGCTGCGCTGTCACCATCTTGGCAGTGCCTGACTCCACCTAAATCCCAGCTAATCCAAAAATGGGTGAAAAGTGAGTCAAGACTTTGGTGCATGCTGGTTTGTGACAAGCACCCACTCATCCACCTGTCACTCAAAGTGGCACACCCTCAATTATACATAATTTTAAGCCTTAATAAAAATATTGGTACCAGGCTGTAAATATGTTTATTTCTGCTGTAAAGTTGGACATTTTAACATGGGAGTCTGTGGGGATTGACTCACTTTTGGAACCAGTCTCAAGTGGCCATTCGAAGAACTGTAGTTTTCTACAACAAATCTCAATCCACTACAGCACTTGTTATAAGGAAATACATGAAGTAGAACGTCACTGCCTTTGTCTTGTTTCATTTTGCAGCATTTATGCATGCTGCCACATATGGTGAATTTAAGTGACAGGGAGGCTAATCTATAAATGGAAAACTTCAGAGTGTGGCAGGGAGCTACACTGATTGACTTGCCATGATGCAGTCCCTTGTCTGCCAATCAAGCCCTCTTCTGTGACTCCACTCCACTCCAATTACACTACTGAGTTCTGTTGTTTCACATACTGTTAAACCGCTGTAGGTGAAATTGCATCTCTACAAAGCCCCCCCCAGAAAAAAAGCAGACTTTCATCAGGTTTTTCAAGTGCACGAGATGCATCTAATAAAAATTAAATCAGGTCAGATGAGTGTTCGTACAGCTGCCAATCATACACACACACACACACACACACACACACACACACACAACTCAGCATGTGTTTCAGCCATATCCCTATAGACTCTCCTCCATGTCTGTTCTGTCTGTCAGTCTGGCTGGACGTGTATTGTATTTGTTTGCTGACATCTTTATTTATTTATCAGTGTTTAGCATGCAATCATGGTTGGCATGAAACTCCATGATATAAATAATAGAAAGTCAATACTCTGTTTTCTCTGCCAGATTTGCTGCTATAGAGACTTGGATCTGTGCCATGCATGTTACGCTCACCTCATATTGACAGGAGAGGCAACAAACAACATGAGTATAGAATACTAATGAGGAAACATAGCATAAAGTAGATGGTGCTTATCTATTCTGAAGTTACATCGATGCATAGTGTCCCTGCCCATCGGCTAGAGGTAAAACTTTGACATGAAGGCTACTCTTGATACAGTGGTGTCTCCTAGAGCCACACACTTCCTCTGACACGAGTATTTGAATCAGTTCATGTATAGTGATTGGCTAAAACTCCTTTTTCCTTTACTTTTATCAGCTTGGATGTATGGAAGTAGAAGGCAATTAAAAAAGCAAGTTGGAAAGAAGTTAAAAGGAGCAAGTGATTCAGTTCTGTTATGACCAAGAGCTGGTCTGACCCAATCTGAGTTGTCATTAAAATTGATCTAGACTCATTTAGCATTAAGATCAATAGGCTTGAAGCTGCTGTAGATAAAGCTTGGAAACTCCATTTTCTTTTCTTTTTTTAATTTTATTCTTTTAACATAAACCTTTTCATGATCCCTCATGTGTTTTGGATAATGTATTTTATAAAGCCTTACATACAGCACATATTGCGTTTTTTTTTAGCAGCAGTTACTGTAATGTTCTTTAGTCCAGATGCTTTGAAAAAGCACAAGGGTTTGTTAGCCAATGTGGTTCAGGCCTGGTTTCTTTCGTCTGACATTTCAATCCCAGTATCCTCAGAATGACTTACCTATGGGACAATTCCACATGTCACGATTTATAGTACATGCAAAGCCAACACTCAGTGCCAGTGCAACAAGTGGAAGGCCTTGAAGTTGAAAAGTAAGGGTGTTAGTTCTCGTTCCCTGCAATTAAAGGTCCTATATTGTATATAGGTAGATTTCCATGATCAGGTCTAGGTTCTATATTAATACTGTGAAAGTATCAAAGCGCTCAGTCCACAGAGAAATGCACACAGCCTGTTTTCAGAAACTGAGCCTTAAAACGAGCTGTCAGGACTTCTTTAACTTTGTGATGTCCCAACAAAGCAGTCACCACTCTCAGACATGCCCCAAGCTCTGCCCACCTGGACCCACTGTCTGGCTTTGCAGGATTTGGTTTCTTTGAGTGTTTACCTTAAATCGGAAGAGAGGCTCAGAGTCTCCTCTCTTCTGATTGGCTCTGTTGTTACTAGAGCTCCAGAGAGAAGCCTGAGAGAGAAGATATAGAACTACACTGAGATGGTGTTTGGTAATTAAAACCACAAATATATCCTCTTATAGATGAACACTTCAAATAAAACACAGGAAAAGTTTAATATACCTTTCATTTTTGCCTTTTTTTATAAACTGAAACTAAACTGTTATAGTGAGCTGATCTTCACCCTAACTTAACCATAGAACACTGTCATGAACCTAAGCAACCACTTTTATGTTGTCCAGTCAGGATTTACACCTCACCACAGTCCTGATACTGCTCTTGTCAAGTTTCTTCGTCTACTTAAATACAAACAGTCTATTATTGAATGTCAGTGCTGCGTTCAATGAATTCAGCTACAACATAGTACTAGGCCGACTGGAAAACTCATGGGACTTTCTGGCACTGTGCTAAACTCATTTGAATCCTATTTGAAGAATATGGAATACTTTGTGTCAGTGGCTAATTAAACATCTGAGTGAACAAAAATGATGTGGTTCCCCAGGGCTCCACTCTCTGGCCTCTTCTGTCTAACATCTATATTACATGTGAACCTTGATCCTTTATATGTTTCTGTTTGCCACTGTCTTTTATCAAATTAAATTTGGGACTACTTATTCACATCTTATTCCCCCTTTTATCAGTTTTATTCAATTTTACCTTATCTGGTTTATTTTATTATTTTAATTCAACGTAATCTCTTATTATATTGCCTTGTGTTCTTTGTTATTCATTCTTCAGTCTTTTATGTCTTATGTAAAGTCCTTTGAATTGTCTTGTTGAAAGGTGCTAAAAATGTACTTCCTTTGTCGTATGAGATTTCCTTAAGCTTACCCATATTGTAACTGCCGTGACAGATATTAAGGAAAGAATTTACTTCAAAGAAATCCATGATTTCTTCCATTATCGACATTGTTGTCTGGCAGTAGACTCTCTATCGTCCGCTCTTCTCATACTTTGTCTCCTTATGCACCTGTTCAGAGCTGAAGTCCAATAAACCACCTGGTGTGTGACTGTACCCAGAAAGCCTTGTTCCTGTGACTCAACAGGAAGCAGACAGAAAAATGCATCTTTCAGTAACCCACTGAGAGATTTGAGCCTGACCAAAAACTGGCCTCCATTTTGGCTAAAATCTTTTATCCACTCCATTGCAGTGGAAGGAAAGCAACCTGCCACCTTCCCAGGGTGTTTAATCTAAATTTAACAAACTTTCAAGCTGAGTTGAACAAGCAGTGCAGGGTTCTTACTGTCCGTGTGCTCTTTTCCCTTTCAGAGCAGCATGGACTTCCTTTATCACAGAAATTGCAGTGTTGCGGTGGGACTGTGATGTCAAGCCGCATTGTAGAAATGACACTCATGTCCCGTGCTTGGCAGAAACCCAGATCCCAAGGCTTTGCTTGTGTCAGAGTGTGCTGATGAGAGAGACTTGTTGGCATGTTGCAAAATTGTTGAGTCTACAATGACTGGCATGAGGTGTTTCTGTTCCTCAGCAGTACACGATCTAAAAGCGTGTTAACAAGTGCGGGAAAACAAGTAAGTAAGGATCCTGCAGGATACAGCTGGCAGTTACAATCAAATAGCTGGGTGTGTTTATTTTAGTGGTTTATTTCTCCAATAGGATTGACAGTACCACCTTCTAATAAGGCATCCCTTATAACTGGGATTTAATGGATTTATTTATGGTTTATAAAAAGTTAACATCTGCTTTATAGATCAATTATGAGGATTAATAAGAAACATGTTAAGGTTGCCAGTTTATGAAAAGTCCCTCTGCTGACAATCTAGACCAAAATCCATTTATTAACAACTGATTAGCAGGTGCACTTCCAGACTTAATCATTAAAGGCCTTTATTTAGGACTCATTAACAATGAGGTGATGGGTAGTTAAAAAGTGAGAAACCAATGAATTTATAACGACATTATCACTAAGTAGAAAGGATGAACACCAGCCAACAGGATTTTTAACACTCACACTCACGTAAACCAAATGTTTTTCTTAATAGCTAGAAATTGATCCATAATGGGGCTTTCAGACAGAACTCGACAATGGCAGCACTGCGCTCTGAATCCCATTACTTCCAATGGCTTGTGCCGCGCCAAAACATTTTTTTTACTCAGCGAGGCGCAGCAGAGCGCTCCATTCGGTGAGCTCACCAACGTGGCCAATAGGAACGAGGCATCCAGCCAAGCAAGGAAAGTAAATGGAAAGTAGACATGAAACCGGTTGCTATGAAACCTTCCTCAGGCTGCTCTCTGTACCTGAGGGCACCTACAGCCTCTTCCTTGCTGCTCCCTTTCTTCTTGTTATTAGCCGGGCTAGTGCTAATGCTTGTTTCTTAGCACTGGAAATATACATCATTGTTGCAGGCAATGATAGCCTTTAAACACAGTGGGGGCTTCCCGCTTCATAGTGTCGCTAGAAGTTTGGAAAACTCCGCCTACGTTTGCTCTGTCCTCCGCCTCTGTGTGCTCGGTGAGTTTGTCTTAGCGGTGAGTGCAGTGCAAATCGTGTTCTGTCTGAAAGCCCCAAAATGGCAGTGGTTCTCAAAGTTTTCCACATCAAGGACCCTAAACTGACACAAATTAGACCACGGACCCTCATTTGATTTTGTCCAAGTGTCCCCAATCCACAAGATTTCTGGATTTAGATGTTTTATTACAGAAAGCATTTGAAACCCTTGACCAAAATAGCCATACATACTGTCATTGTGTTACTTATGAATGGAATTATAGTGAAAATAAATTATACCCCAGGAACCACCTCAAGGACCCCTGGGGGTCCCCGGTCCCCACTTCGAGAACCACTGCATAAGGAACTCATAAATGTTTATTAACCATCATTAAACCCTTTAGTTACAACTAAGCCCTTTATAAAGGGTTTCTTATTAGGAAGTTGTGTAGAAATACGATCTCTCTACTCTTCTCTTAGTTTAGTTTCATCTTCTGGTTTCTTGCAAACCATCATAATCATTCATGCATATATTTCCACTAAACCCATTCCATTATTGTCAGCAAACAATTTGATATAATGTTGTTTGTACAGTATTTCTTATTGCATCTGCCATTGTTACTTATTATTTTATCATTCATAATTGATATTAGATTATCTTTACTACTTTCGCCACAAGAACTCATCATCATCTGGAGCTCTTCATCTAACAGCTCACGGTGTCAGTTTCTGCTTGTAACACTTCTCCCTGCATTAGTTCTTCACCGACCAAACAGCATCAAATATGTCCATATCTTCTATTGCAGAGCAATTTTTCTGAACAAAGTTCTGCAAGAATGCAACAAACTCATTGCATTTTCACAATGAAAGCCTCCTGCTGGTTTGCCAGTGAAAAGCTTTAATTATCAGGCAGCAGCAGTAAGAAATGTTCTGTTTGCATCAGCATTAACATAACACAGCTCTGATACGACTGAATGCCATCAGTAAACATTAAAATAAGGCTGATATTTTAAAGTAGAAGCAAGAAAAAAAGGAGTGAAATTAAAGTCCAAACCACAAAGATGCAGTTACAAGAAACAAAAATACTGACAGGTCAGTCACCAGCTCAGCCACACGTGTTGAGCCAATCTGTTCTGTGCAAGATGCTGCCTGTTTGGGATGGAGCAGACTGCCAGCAGTTTGCAATGATGATGGTCTGCTACTCAGCAGGACCGCAATGGTGAGGCTCAGTGTGGCTGTCCCCTGCTGTGAGGACACAGCGCAGAGGCATGTGTTGATAGGATTGCATGGCTCAATGGTGGATGGTAAGATGGAATTGGGGACCAGGTGAGGAGCCTCGACATTCCGAAGGAAGTAGATTTACATCTCATCTCTCAAGCTTCTCTCTGGAGCTCTAGTAACAACAGATTGGTCAGACTGTTTTCTGAATGGTTGAATAAAAATATAACAGATTTCAGGTAAAAACTTGGAGAAACCAAATCCTGCAACATTGGACGCTGGGTCCAGGTGGACCGTGCTGGGGGCATGGCCAAACATGTTTTAAACTATGTAAGAATACTCTGCTATGATTAATAATTTTTAACATGGTTGACATAGTTGTGTTAACATGGTTTTCACATATATTCTCGTTGAGAAATCTAGGTCAGGCCTTGAGCCTCACCCACTTGCTTGTGCTAGGTTGACAGGTGAAAGAGCAGTGCGTATCAAGATGGTTAGTGTTGGAGGGAACATCGGAGAGATTCAGACACATGTTTGAGCCTCAGTCAGACCCAGACTCAGGAGTTTGTTGTGCATCAAAATTGTATTTGTTTATGTTGTTTGTTAGCTTGTAACTGGCAGTGGCTGACACAGTGTTAGTGGCTGTGCAAATGCTAACTTATGCTCTCTGAAAGAATGAAAGAGCAGTGCGTATCCAGTTATATGGCGTATGAAACCCTGGCTGTCTGAACCAGTTTTCACTGCAGTTCCAAGGTGGAAATACATGTCATTGTATGTCATTGTGTTGACTGATTATTTTTCTAATGATATGCACTATTAATGATATGTTTGTATCATACAGAAAACATCATATGGACATGTTAACAAGGTTAAAAACTTGATTTTATTCAGAGATCAGAGGGGGTTAATATATAGAACCTAGACCTGCTTTATAATAAAAAAAGACATGGACATCTCATGATTTACACATATAGTGATTTCTTAATAATTTTTTAATGTATCTTGCTTTTACACAATCATCTTCTTGAAAAATCCTTTGCATTAAGCTTCACACAGATAGTTTACACTTCACTCTATATTTTGAAAGTGAGACATGACCTCTTGGAAAAATGTTGACAGAACATTAGTTAAAACAGAGCAAACATCATCTGCTTACTGGGAGGACAACAACACCTGTCACCTCCCAGCAAATGTAGCGAATAATCCTGTATCAATCGCATCACATCCTAATGTCTCATGGGGCGCAGGTGTTTCTGCCAAAGTACGAGGACTGAGAGAGTGAGGGGTTGTGGGTTGTGTGTGTATTGGGTCGTGTGAAAATGCTAGTGCACATGTGCATTGACTATTTTGTTTGACATCACTGTGTATGTGTGCTTTTTATACACACCGATTCTATTTTATTTTATTCTATTCTCTTCTATTCTCTTATATTCTATTCATTGTGTCATTCAGTGTTTTAAAAGACATTACATGATATAGGAACTTTATGCATGTTGATTTTCAAATGGAAAGCCATCTGTTCAGAAATCCTTTTGAAATGGAGTCACAGCAGTGTTACTATTAACTGTTTCTTTTATTTCAGTAGGGGGTATTCGCAAGTAATATAAAGAGATACATGTATTATCTGGGATCCGACAGTTGAAAGAATGAAGGTTTTGAACATAGTAATCCTTAATCTTTCGTCTATGTCTTTACCAAAAGACATGCTATTGCAGTGTAAGACCACTTATACACCCAATGAATATTTGATCTAAGTGGAGCCTTTGTCTAAAACTAAAATGCGTGCAAATAGATTATGCACCACCCCATCCAATGCTCTCTGTTGTGCACACTGATTTGATTAGGAATGTGAAGCATCACTTCATACATATTTATAATACAAACCATTAAAGCTTCAGTTAGAAAAGTTGATTAGCTACCCAACCCTGGAGGGCTGTGTGGTGGTATTTTGTAGAGCACAAACAATAAGTATGCAGAAGAGGTGAAATAAAACAGCCAATATGCAACTAAACTAAATAATGAAACTGGAATAAACATGAAACTTATGTAAGAACTTTGCAGTACACAAGCTTATACACACTAAAAAACAAAAAGAATTTGATGTCTAGAACACTTCACATGTATTCATTTATTAATTCCCCCACATAATCTTATCTATTTACATTTATATGTATATTTGTATTTGCTGACATTTTTCAATATAACACCGATACTGATATACAGTATATCAGGGCTGCCTATTTTCTGCACATGCACTGTTGTCAGGTAATGCCCTACATGCTGGACAATGACTAAGCATATGCTGCCTGCTCCTCACAATCACAGTGGATCAAGAAACAAAGAATGTAATTAACCTTGTTAAAGTCTAGCAATTTAATCTTGTCCTTCTTAAAGCTGGAGGACAAACAAGAGACAGTCATGAAAATTGATGCAGCAGAGGCTGACTGTGCTCCGCTCTACAGACAAAAGATCTGTTAAACCGTAGAGTGGGGTGAGGTCCCTGATCCTAAATTTGACTTAATGTAACCAAATTACTGTTAAATTTACAATGTCTTACAAAGTCAGTGTTCACAATTTGTACCAAAACCTTTTAGTTATAAATGTGTAGTCTTCAACCGTGATGTGACGAATCAAACATCTTTACTTCATGCAGCACGGAGACACCCTAACATGGTTGTTCTCTAAAGACTTACAGAGTGTCTTGTCTTATATACAGTCAAGGTAAACAATAAGACAACACTTCTGACACATGGCAGGGTTTGACTCAATCAGTCTTACCTTCAGGTGACATCCACACACTCAAACACATACAACAATACCAGATCAATACATTCTCCTCAATCATAACTGTTTCTTAACATTTCCCACAGGTACAAACGGCAGTGACGTAAACACAACCCCCGAGTGAACAGGCAAATTTTTGCACCTTTCCCGTACTGTTGCGTCTTTCAGAGCGCAGACACTTGAAACAGATCTGTCACCTGCTCAGCACAGAGCTGATGAACCAGAAACACTGCGGCTATACTGCGCTAGAGGATGAAAAAGTGAGCTGCAGCCCCGAAATAAGTATCAAAAACACAAAATGAACGATCGAAGTGTCTCACACAGACGCTCGGACACTTTTACAGGAGCTCCAACCTGTGGGGATGAGATGCAACAGATCTGTTTACCTGTCTGCACAGCAGCTAGCAGCTCACTCCGTCTTCCCTACATCCATGTCTGTGTGTGTGTGCTCTATAACTGCATGTGATGACATTGCTTCCTGCAGTTGTGTGTGTCTCAGAAAGGCAAACTCAGCTGGCAGTGTAAAAGAGGTCAATTGCGTTAACAAAATGCTTATACACGCTAATTCTGCAGTAAAAGGGGTATAGGGGTTATTTTCTCTCTCTCAGAGAAAACCTTCTCACAGAAGAACTGTTTTTACAGGCTGAGTCTTTGTCTAACTTGTCAGCTTCCTACCAACAATTGCTGCCTTTGTAGCCATGATGCAGCTTATGGCTCTTTACCATAGAACTCTATTGTATCTCTGTCCAGAAACAATGAAAAATATGGACGGTTGCACTGGCCGATACCTTCTTTCATTCCAATGAGCACAGCTCTGTTTATCAAGTTCATCGGCTCTTGCTGTGGTTGACATTTTATTTAATCCACTGCACTTGCTAGTAACCTGGGGCCAAAACTGACCAAAAGCCACATGTCAAGTAACTCACAAAAGCCACACAGAGTCCTGCTGGTCCTCATCAAGAAGACTTTTTATAAAGGCACCTGGCTTCTCTTTGAGGCAGCTCAAAGCTTTGAGCTCTGAATCTATCTCTACCTGTTTTGATGTGTTGTCACTAAAGGTACACTATAAGAGAGATAAAAGAGAGTAGCTTAAACCAATTATCTTATCAGGTAGAGTAGAAGAAGAAAGAAATAAGAGGAGACAATTTGTCACAGTGCGCCTTACCACATCAGCATTGCTATATTTAGTGTGGCTTTTTGGGCTTTATCTCCTTTGACAAGTATAAGCTACTGAAGATGAGTGCAGATTACTTCTTTTAAATGAGATTGTGCTTTTTAATGAGGTTTTTAATAAAAGAAAGTTGTGAAGTTTTTACCTGCTCAGAAAAGATGCAGTGGATCTGTTGATGTTGGACTTCCATTAATCTTTTGGAGGCACATTGCTTACATATCTTTAAATTAAGGGAGGCTGTTTTGAATTTAAAGTGATCATAAAATGTAAATTGAAAATGTTAAAAGAGGAGGAAAATTGTGAGATGGAATATAATACAGGGAATAAAATAAAATAACAAAAAATACAATTTGAAATTAAAAAAAAAAAATACTCATTGAACATTCAATGACTACCAATCAGCACGTTTTATTAAGTATAAAAAAAACCAAACACTTTATTTGTTTCATAAACGTTACTGTCTAGAATTACTAAGCCTATGGATCATATTTTTGACCGGCACAAGCAGCGCAGAAAATCACTTGGTGTTTTCTTGATATTGTTAAAGTATCTGTAACTGTCTTACACTGTGTGAAATACTTAATTTGTTCATTAAGTCCCTGAAGCCATCTGAAGGCAGCAGGACAGACATGTTGATAAATCTTCAGCCTCAGATTTAAGCAGTGCCACGTGACAATACGCAGGGCTGTTCATTGCGTTTACCTTTAGTAAATCAAATGCAAATGATGCCAGAGGCCTGTACAATTAAGCACGTTTAACATACCTAGGGTATCTTTTTGTAATCTGGTTTAACTGAACCTGAAAATTGGCCGTCCTAAATAACCTGTACTATGAAGCTGTTTATCAAAGTGGCACACTCATGTGTAAGTTGTGAAAGAATTGTTAATTATAAGTAACATCGTCGGAACCTTGAATAAAGTAATTAATATTATATGAGAATAAGCGCTGATACCTGCAGGTAAATTTGGTTATAGTGACATCCAAAGGTGATACTCAACAAGGTGAAATGTAAAAAAATACCAGGTGATGTAGATTAACAAAAAGTAATGTTGGACAGTGTCTGCTGGATTTAAACACTTTATGTAATAAAACATCTAAAAGCAAAAATCTTGTTGATTGGGGACCTTGGGACAAAATCTTATCAAATGGGGGGGTCCATGGTCTAATGTGTCACTTAAGGGTCTTTGATGTGAAAAAGTTTGAGAACAACTGATCAAAACATATTCAAATTGTGCTGCACCATCCAGAAAACAATATGATTGCCTGGAAAATTCAGCTCTTTATTTGTTGAGGTGTTAATTGATAGTTCATTGCAACAATCACATAACAGTGTCCAGTTTCAATGAAGTGGACAGTTTTACTTATTGCAATTCACGCCCACAGTTTACCCAGACCAAAACACCCACATGCCAATAACAAGCTCTCTGTGAGAGAGAAGAGAAGTTGGTGGAGAGCCTGGGAGGAGCAACAGACAAGAATTAGAGAGGGTACTGAGGAGATGGCGAAGGAAGGGGGATGGGAGATGTCTTGATTAAACAGTTATTGCCATGCAGCCTCACTCCAGGCAATTTGCTAAGACTAACACATTTTCAATATGCCTTGGATTCCTGCCAGTCAGTTGCTGTGCAACTAGTAATGTGGCCAGAAGGTTTTTTGGATTTTGCGGTAAAGTAGGAGGTCAGCGGAGAGAAGTGCCGCTGGCATCCAACACCCACTCTCCTGGAAATACGTCTGAAAAATGTCATCTCCAGGTGCTACATTGCTGCTTGTCACAGATTTTAAATGGCAGTGTGTACATGCAGAAGACAGGAGCTGAAATAATACATTAAATGCTGCATTCTGTCCAGTCTTTAATAGTTATATATGCATGTAAGTCACTTCATATTCACCCAAATTTAAAATGAAAAGTGGCTTGTGGATGTTTTTAAAGACACAAAGTAATTCGCTAAACGGGGGATTTACACATGTAGTAATACCCACACACAAATGCACACACACACAAATGCACACACACACACACACACACACATATATTGTCTCAATGTCATAGCAACTATAACCCATCATGCCCACACTGGTGGAAATGCCAGCCGCTGGCTCCCTATAAGGATGACAGGCAAGTGACAGCACACACAGTGAGGCAGCTGCATGATATCATCTTCAAAAGCTGTATAGGCTGGAAAAGACCTGTCTCCCATAGTAATATACCTATATGTTATGGAGGAAATGTAATTCCTACCTGGAATTAGATTTTATCCTGCACACAGGACAGGGTGGATGGTTGTGCACAAAGTGCAGGATTCTGTCACTAAAGAGTGGCTTCATGTCCTGTGTTCAATGTGTTGTTGTGTTAAAAAAACAACTGGCTCAGGTTAGGAAAAGATGATGGTTTTGATTAAATATTGAAAAAGCCAACATGGCCTCTATTGTTGTCTCTAAGTCAGCATTGGCATTGAGGTTTTAAGTATTAAAGGCCATGATCTCTCCCCTAACCATCACTGTAAACATGTTTATTTGACAGGAGCAGATATTGTGGGAAAAACAAATTAAATATAATTACAGTGAATGTTTTGCAGATAGAGAACACAGAATATAAAAAGGTCCTCATTATGTTGATAAATGTAATCTAGGCAGTTTCCTATGTGAAAAACTGAGCTAATATGACAGGGAGACAGTTCAATAGCATAGTTTTAATCAGTCCAATGTGCTCTTTAAAAGAGATAAATGAAAACCCTAAAATGCCAGTGAGAGAGGAGATAAGAGTAAAATGGACTCTTCCTGGTCTACCTGTGGACTCTAGGAAATACATTTTGGACCACTTGTAGCTTCTAAAGTCTTTGCTAAATTGAAGGGAAAAAAAAGGAGCATTATATATATATATATATATATATATATATATATATATATATATATATATATATTCAGACACAAACTCTGTTTCCCCACAGAGGCTAGCTGCAGTTACACACAGCCATTAACTCCACCAAGAATGTGAACCAAAGCCCACTGAAAATATAGACATCTAATGTAAACAACTCAGTCTGAATATATTGGGTTATTCAAAAAAAAATAAAAAAATAAAATCAACTTTCATTTGACTGACAGAAATGATTTTGTTCAAAGGATGAAAATTATATGCAGATCAATCCCTTTTTCTACACATATGTCCACTTGACTTAAGGGAAAGCTCTTCCCCTGATGGATTCTCTATTGCCTCTTTTTTACATGGTGTATTTTTCCTTGGTGACGTTGACTAAAAAAACCAAAGTCTCACCTCCTATTCAATAACTTTAAATATTGTATAGTTTGATAGAGCTGTTGCTTCCGTATGAAACCACATAAGTAAACCAATAAGAGTGGAGTGCTGTTGGGGAGATCTGCCTTTAAAACAGCACACCTTGTACAATGATTTTATTTTGCACTCAGTGCAAATGCTTCTGTAGGAACTGTCTGAAGGATAAACCTGGTTCCAAGTAACAGCCACTGCTTTAAGTAGGATTGTAAAATAGCATGCTCCAAGGCTAATGTGCCTCGTCTACAGATGTTACAAAGAAGTGAATCTAAAACGGAACCCTGGGGGACTGTTTATGCCAACACCTGTGCCCATGCTCAGGGGTAGATTTTGTAGGTAAATCAAGCTTTATAAAAAAAAAAAAGAAAAAAGAGATGTATTAAGGTCAAGGTGGTTCAGGGTGGAAGACATTAATACAGCACTCAATAGAGTTTTGGTATATCAATAATCAGTTGCTCAATCTAACTCAATCATTGTTTCAAATATTGAAGTGATGATGTCTTGAAACTTAAATCTGTTTACTTGTGGAATTTTTTATTTAGTCTGAGTCTTATATAAGTCTGATCTGTGTTTCATCCTCTTTTGTTGACATATGCAGAGTGTGTACCTTCATGTGTCTTTATTGATGAC
The DNA here is from genome assembly GCF_002814215.2 of Seriola lalandi dorsalis. Lineage (NCBI taxonomy): Eukaryota > Metazoa > Chordata > Actinopteri > Carangiformes > Carangidae > Seriola > Seriola lalandi. The sequence continues at coordinate 2,156,286 of NW_019525242.1, read as the reverse complement.
CTTCGTGCATTTGGAGGTCAAATAGGCCACTGTCACAACTCTAAGTGGAGAGACCAGCCACGACCAAAACCAACATCATCCTCAAAAGCTCTTACATGCCATCCAACCACATCCATATCCACAGGAAACAGATGAAGACAGGATCACACACCTTTCTCGTGTCACGCTTAAAGAGTTTCAGGACCCCCGTGTAGACGAAACATGGAAGCTGGAAGGTGATTGAAGGCGCTTCAATAAACTAACCAGAATTACCGCCTTGTGTATGTTTCTGCCACTTGGTCACCGTGACCTTCGACCTTTGACCACCACAATCTAATCAGTTCATCCTTGAGTCCAAGTGAACATTTGTGCCAAATTTGAAGGGAGACCCTGGAGGAGTTCCCGAGATATTGCGTTCACAATCATCACCTTGACCTTTGAACTTTGACCTTTATCCACCAAATTCTCATCAGTTTGTCCTTGAGTCCAGGTCACTGTTTTTACCAAATTTAAAGAAATTCCTTCAAGACATTACAAAGATATTGCATTAACAAGGCCAAAATTGCATTTTGTGAGCTCACCGTGACCTTTAACCTTTTACCACCAAAATTGAATTAATTCATTCTTTAGTCCAACTGAAGTCCCTTCAAGGCGTTATTGAGGTATTGCATTCACAACGCTAAAACTCTGTTTTTGAGGTCACCATGCCCGTGACCTTTGACCCCCAAAGTTTAAACAGTTCATCCTTGGGTCCTAGTGTATGTTTGTGCCAAATTTGAATAAGTTCCGTCAAGATGTTACTGAGATATTGTGTCCACGAGAATGGGATGTACAGATGTACGTACGTATGGAGGTACGTACGTATGGACAACCCAAAAACAATATGCCTCCAGTTCTGGCTGTCGCTGGCCTACATGTAGACGGGAGGAAACACTGAATAGCAAGCAAACTGGAAAACACTTGGGTAGTCCAAACTGTAGCAATCCAAAAACTTGTGCAAACATATGGAAAAACTACAAAGACAGGAAGTAAAACAACCAACAGACACACAGGTTAAGTAATATCAACAATAAAACAGGAAATAAGAAAGAAGAAAGAATAAGAAGAATTAAGTCCAAACAAAGAGTCACTAAAAGGGGCAGATATGACACCCTGAAGCTTTTCCTTCAATCATAACCAATACAAGCCTGTGACAGAACGATGACAGAGCCTATTTCACATTGCGCTGATGACAGTCGCAATGACAGTGAAACCGTAAGGCAATTTCTACAGTGAAAATGGACACTGTTGATATTACGAAGACCCAGTTTGAGAGAGGCATTATCTCTCCGCTAAATAGGCCGGCCTACTGACAGAATGGTTAACTGTCAAGGAGGCAGAACAGATAATGTTGGCTGACAGAGAGACAGAGGAACTTTCTGACTCGGAAATTGAAGGGCTAGCTGCTTTAGATACTGAAGAGGTGACTGACAGATAGAGAGCACAATTCAGCTAGGAAACAGAGAGGAAGAGGGACTTCTCACAGGGGCTTCTGCATTGTTAGTAACACCATAAATGTTATTGTAAAATAAAAACTGCAATTCTGCACTATCCTTACAATTGGTTAAATTGCACCATTTAAAATGTCCCCATTTTAGCTGTTGAAGGAATAACTATCTCTTCTATAATAACTATAGAAGAGACAGCCAATGTTAAAATAATACCTTCAAGTCATATGACTTAGGTGCTGTATAGCTCCATGGCTTTGATGCAGAATGAAATATGGTCATTTGTTGATACATAACTATAGGTATTTAGATGTTCTGTTAAGAGAATTTTGCCATTAAAATTTAATTTTAATGGTAAGAGATGGCCTATAGCACATTTCTCAGAGAGGATAGCAGTCTTGCATCAAATAGTTATTGCCTTAAATACCTTGGGAAACTTACCCATTGCGATCAAAAAGGCTTTGTGAAAGGCTGTTTTAGCTCAGACAATCTAAGATGATTACTACATATTTTACACTCAACTCCCAATTCCTTAGACAGTGTGACCTCGTGGAATTTTATCTTTCAAAGCCTAAAAGGCATTAAACTGACTTGAATGGGACTATCTCTGGGCCTCATTAGATCACCTGGGTCTTGGTGAACAATATATTAAGTATATTAAAGTTCTTTAGGCAAATCCAGGTGCAATGTTGTTATCAGGCAATACCTGCTCACCATATAATATTTCCAAATCTCTAGAGGTTCCTGTCAGGGATGCCAAATATCTCCCCTACTTTTTGTTTTATACCTCGAGCCTCTTGCTCAAAGAGTAAGCCAATCTACTGATATCAAGGCAATTACAATAAATTATACCATTCATTATATCTCTGTATGCAGATGACTGATACTTCTCTTTATCAGTAAACTCTCACAATTGCTTAGTCATATCGAGTTATTTTCAGACTTCAGTATTATTTCAGGATACAAGATAAATTAGCAAAAATCTGTTCTCCTACCTTTAAGTAGCTTTGATGATAACTTCAATAATTTTAATATCCTAATTGATAACCAATTTAAATACCACGGGGTAGATATCTTTCCATCTGTATAAACTACTGTCATTAATAACTATACCACATTTTTTAATAAGATCAAAACAGCCTTCGGGAAGTGGATGTCAAGACCTTTATCCTTTGACGTCAGAATCTAAATCATAATGATGATAGCTCCCCAAATGAACTTTCTTGCTTCTATGCTTCCTCTAAATCCACAGATTGGGTATTGCCATTAATTACAGAGTTTAATTACTAATTTTATTTGGAACAATGAAATGCCCTAGGATTAAACTCACAATCCCCTAACTTTCTATTATTGGTCTTTTGTTCTGTGTATTTTTAAATCTTAGTTAGATCCTACTAATTCCTCATCTTGACGCTATAAAGAAGAAAGATCTTGGTCTGAATCTCTTGCTAGAAAAAGGGGAATAACTGGGTTGTAGGTAGGAGGGGTGGGAGTGGGGGAGTGTAGATCACTCACAAAGGAGGGCAACAAGGGGTGATTATTCCTAATTGTTCACATTTAGTTGTGTATATGTATGTGCACTTGGGTGTATATGAACAGGATTAACATATGAACATAAGGATGCATATGAATTAAGACAATGCAGGTATACTACCGTATTTATGCTGCAAGTTAAGGTATATGTCAAGTATGCTTGTGTATTATCCTTATTTGTATAATTATAGATAGAATTCATGCATGGTTTATTGTACCTAAGTTTATTTACTTCAGAAGCATATATGTATATGCATACATGATCTTCTCTTTATATTTCTTTTCTGCTGATAGTCATTCTGTCAACATGACTAAATAAAAAACAAAATTCACAAAAATGAGTTATGCATGTTTGTCTGCAGCGTTATATTTTCAGTGTCCTATGGTGGAGGGGGCCAATATGTATTTTTTCATGTGGCCCAAAATCCCTAGCGACGCACCTGTGCCAGAGTAAATTGCAAGTTGTTATGTGACCTGCATAGACAGTTGGATTGACTAAAATAGGAGTGTATGGTGTGCATGTAACATTAAAGATTAATTTAACTTAAAAATGTTGACTTTCAGTTTGATAACTTTAATTTTGTGTTCTTGTGTACCTACTACTACTACTGTATTAATGTAGGCTACTGACATTACTTTCATTAGCTCAGCTGTTATCAAGGCTAACTTGCGAATCAAATTTGTTTACATTAATTTTAGTGAACGTTCTAGCTGTTTGCCTCAAACCAATGTTAAACCCAGACAGCTACATGAATGAATACGAGACACTGAACTTGCAAAGGTTTAGCCCCAATTACACAGTCTCATATCTATTTCATCGTATGTGTATCTCTACTTCAGTGTGGAGCCATTGTGGATATGGAGAAAGTTGCGTATGATTCTCATGCTGCTACTACAGCGCACAGAAATTAGCAGGCAAAGTAAGGTCAGTGGTTAGGCTTTTACTAAAGTAGTGCAGCAATGTGGCCTTATTTGTGTGAATGAATGACTCCCATTGGTCAAATGATCCAAATCTGTTCTGCCTATATTTATTTCCCATTTAATTCTCCCAAGTTCAAAAATGTCAGAGCCCTGCTGTTTCCTCTCTGCTGGGTCCATCATTGGCTTTGTTATGGCTTTGACTGCTTGTTATGTTTTTTCTCTGGAATCAAGCTTTACCGATCAGCATCATGCCATTTCATTTGTTATGATGTGTCTACTGAGTTCAAAGCAGTTAATACAGTTATAGGTCTAAACATCAGCAGCCCACAATACAAAAAACAAAAATAGATTTTGTAACGATAAATATAAATTGAATAAAGACAGATATATACTGGGTTTATTGTGTGTGTTGAATTGATTTTCCCTCATTAAAAACATAAACATTACACAGTTATATCTTATGGAATTTAATGGAAAAGAGCAACGTAAAAAAACAATTAAAAAATTCCCATCCGTAGTTATTTAGTCATCAGTCATAAGACATTTGGACATGTGATGCTGACCCCATGGCATATCTGTTCAAGATGCTGAATTAACAATGAGACTTTGCTGATATTACTGCATTAATGATGCAAACTATGATACAAAGTAAAATTGTGTCCTCTCCCACAGTTTCACATTGTGTTTTAATTTTAGTCTCACACTCTGACACTGGTACTTTCTCACACACAGAGAGAATGTTCACCTGTGAATTTCAATCATATCAATATGTAAATTTTTAATGTTTCATTAGCGAGAGGAAATTTTAAAATTTTATAAAGGAAAACTTGAGTCAGGGGAAGAGTCACATAGATCATTATTGGCTACACCCAATTCACTTTCTGAATAAAACTGACGTCAGAAACAGGTTTAAATAATTGTTCACAAAGTTTGTTTCAAGAGGAAAGTCATGCCATCATCTAACACACTCCCACTGGTTCTCTGATTGCTGCAACACTTATCTGCCAAGCTGAAGTGATTCTCAGTGATTGTTTGAAACCTTAAATCTTGCAACTAAAAGTGATCTGACAACATGGAGTCACTCCTTTGAGGCCAGGTCTTTGTGTAGTGGCAGTAATGTGAAAAAAAGTTTCACCCTGCTTCTTGTTGGTCAGATTCTCACCATGATAACTGTCACTTATCTAGATGAGTTTGCTTTGAAGCAGCTCTTAGTCAGAGGCTGAGGTGTCAATTGCTTTGAACAAGTTTTATCTGTCGTACAAACAGTGTGGTCACTGGCCCGTCACTGGGACCCAGTGTTGAGAAGGCAAACTCTGAAAGGGCGATTTACGCACGGTCAGTGGCAATAAGATGACAGACAGATATAAAATGTTAATGTATGTACAAATATCTGATTTCTCAAATTTTAAAGGATTTCTAAAATATTCAGACCCTTTGCCTTGACAATTTAAATTTAGCTCAGCTGCCTCCCATTTCTCTTAATCATGTTTCTACACCTTGATTGGAGTCCACCTGTGATAAATTCAATTTCACACACACACACACACACACACACACACACACACACACACACACACACACACCAGTCTATACAAGCTCTCACAGCTGACGATACATATCAGAGCAAAAACTAAGCCATGAGGAGGAAAGAGCTGCCTGCAGAGCTCAGAGACAGGATTGTGTCGAGGCAAAGATCTGGGAAAGGCTACTAAAAAACTTAATTGAAGGTTCCCAAGAGCACAGTGGCCTCCATAAATTCTTAAATGGAAGAAGTTTGGAAGAACCAGTACTCTACCTAGAGCTGGCGGCCCAGCCAAAGTGAGGGAGGGGAAGAGGAAAAGAGAGGTGACCAAGAACCTGATGGTCACTTTGGCCTAGCTCCAGAGATCCTGTGTGGAGATGGAAGAAACTTCCAGTTAATGGCCAGACAGAAACCGCTTCTCCTAAAAAGTTTGCATAAAAGCACCTAAAGGACTCTCAGACTGTGAGAAACAAGATTCTCTGATCTGATGAAACCAAGGTTGAACAGTTTGGCTTCAATTCTAAGCATCATGTCTGAAGGAAACCAGGCACCGCTCATCATCTGAACAGTGAAGCATGGTGGTAGCAGCATCATGCTGTGGGGGTCGTATTCAGCGGCAGGGCTGAGGGAAAGCTGAACAGAGCAAAGTACAGAGATATCCTTAATGAAAACCTGGCCCAGAGTGCTTAGGACCTCAGACTGGCCCAAAGGCTCACCTTCCAACAGGACGATTGCCCTGAGCGCACAGCCAAGACAATACAGGACTGGCTTAGGGACAACTGTGAATTTCCTTGAGTGGCACAACAGAGACAAAAACAGAGCCAAAAGAGAGGTAATAGTGGACTTCAATTTGCCAGAAACATGTGTTCAAATGAATATATTGGTCCTCCAAAACGAAGCTACAATCAAGATAGCAAAATTACTATAATAATATTTGGTGAGCACAACAAATTTCTCTACAATAAAATACTCATACATCATCATCAAAAAATCTTTGGAAACTCCTGTGTAAAAGTTCAATCCAGGAGAGTCCAAACTGTTCTCCCAAAAACACCCTGACCCCATAGCACATGTTAGTACAACCCGTAGTTATGTTTTGTTGCTAGGTGACTTAAAGTGGTTGCAGTAATTACATAGATTATTATTTTTTGGCATTTTGCTTCATTTGATACACACAATAGAGAGAGACAGAAAAGGTGGGTAAGCTTTTAATTAAGAGGCCTTTGAAGGACGCAGGCCATCGTAGACAACGAAGGCCGAACCACAGCCTGGTCTACAGAGTATTTCCTATTTATCGTCAGCTGCTGTTTTATTTGTGGAGTCTGCCATGTCCTCCTTTTTAAAAGTGATTCATCACCTGCGTGCAATGAATCTTGGGATAGGTTGGGTCAACAAAGATCCACCTGTTGAATCATTGCAATCATACATTTCTCGGCGGCATTTAAAGGAGCCTTAGAAATGGGACAGCCTTATGAAGCGGTCTTTGAATGCAGCCTTTGAAGGATGAAGCCTCTGAATTGAGAGAAAAGCTGGTGACGTTTCCATAACCTTGCCTGCCTGTTATTATTGTTACCATGATGACAAATGTCCAGTACACCCACTCTTGGTAAAATCTTATGGGTTGTACTTTGGAGGGCTTGATGTAAAACTCAGGAGTTTCCATGCAAACAAGGAAATAAGTTGTTGCTTGAGGCAACTCCATTCTCAAATGAATCCAGCCTAAAATGACTTGTCTGCGCTCATCTGCTCTAATTAATGGTATCTACACAGAACAATACATGTCAGTGTCATTGTATCGAAGGGTTGAAGTCAGACAATGTGTTCGCAGTGTTAATATTCAATTTTCCAACCACTTTATTTTCCCTCTCTATCCTCCATCGCAATAGTCAATAAAGGAAGACGTTCCACCTGCTGGGGGATGCTGTAAAAATATAGATCTTAACTGTACTATACTGAGTTCAAAATAACTAAACTTGAACTTTAAAATAGGTGCTGCAACAGCCTGCAGATCACTGCAGTGCAGCACCCATGGTTCATTGTTGTAATATATATAAATGTAAATGAAAAATTGTAAAATGGCTTCTATATGCCAATGAGGTGCAACAGTCTGCGGGTCTTTGGTATCAGGGAATAAGAAACGCTGCAGTGGATTCAGCCCTAAGACAAACATAATAAGCAGTTATATACACAAAGGGAGTCACCATAATATTTCTCCAGCAGTTAGAGATAATACTGAGTGAGGTAAGAGTGAGACGAGGGAAGGGAGTGGGAAACTGTATCCATGCCTTTTTACAGTATGTTCTTTTTATGCTGTTTGAAATGAACTTTATAATTACCCTTTGTCACCTATTCTCCTCTCCTCCACTGCTCTAACAAGCATGCATTCTCAGTTTAAAAACGGATAACATTAGGAAAGTGTGATATATGCATAGTGAGTTGTTCCAGAAACTTTTCTGGGTGCTGCCACAAACTAATACACAGAGAATAATTAACCTTAGCATCAAAAGCAGACGCTGCATTTCCTCAGATTTAAAGTGTCAGACGTGTTTTCTGTCAAGAATCAGTCACATAAAAAATAATATGAAAAGACAAGCTTGCTTTCAGTCTCCATCTGTCTTTGTTATAACATAAGGGTGGCATTCAGTGTTGTTTTTTTTTTAATTGACAGCACATCCCATTAAAACACCAACCTAACAATACAGTATGGCTTGGAGCTCTATGGCTCAGAGGAATCAAGCTTTGGATACAAAGACAATATTTGTAAGTGGGATCAATTCATTGTTGGTTTTAGCCATTTAATGTCATTTGTTGACAATATGAAGTATATAAAATATCACAGCCCAATCTTTAACTTAAAAAAAATAAAGGAAAAAAAAATAAATAAAGGGAGAAGATGCTAAGTCCTCATGCAGAAGGAGTTTCCATTGAAATACTAAGGCACATTTCAATTTCATCTGCTGTCATATCCACAATTTTATAATTAAGAGTAAATAATTCATCTTTACCAAATGAATTGCCTTTTCTATCTACAGTGTGAACTTGGGGCCTGTCTCATGGAGTAGGATTAATAAGTTTTAACCCTGTCAAGTCTGGAATACAGCATGTCTGGGCATGTTCTGACTGAAAGTAAAAAAAAAAATAGAGCTGAGTTTTGCAGTAATCCATGTAGGCTAATTTAATAATCCTATTTTATGAAACAAACAAAAAAAAAAACAACAGTCTTTTAAGATGAAAGACACTGTTTCCTCTGAAATTGCCGCCTTTGACACACAAAGAATAAACTTGCAGCCTTTATTCAACAAAATTGCAACCACAACAGGCAAAAGATGGGAAACACCCCTCTACCTCTGCTGACTTATCCTCACATCCCCAGTTACACCACGGTTCTGCCTCGAAAGAAATGCAGACTCTTCGTTTTTCCCGTTCGCTTGGCAGCTCTTTGAAGTCATGTCCACTCGCTTGTAATTGATACGAGCAACCGTTTACAGGGTCCTGTTCAGGGGGAGACTGCCAGTTAGACTGTCTGCCACTTGCTGAACCATAATGAGAAATTACACCTCTTAATCACTGTAAATGTTGATGCTAATGGTGAGCTACCTGCCAACCTCCATGTACCTGGTGAATACAAATCAGCAAAGGGTTTGAGCTGAAACTAATGTCTATATACAGTCCATTCGCAAAGTTTCTCACGTTTTATGTTGCATCTTTATGCAAAAATAAAAAAGAATTCCTCATCAATCTACACTCAATATCACATTATGACAAAGTGAAATATCACATTAACATAAGTATTCAGATTCTTTGCTTTGACACTTGAAATTTAGCTCAGGTGCCTCACATTTCTCCTGATCATCTTTGAGATGTTTCCACACCTTGATTGAGAGTCCACTTGTGTTCAGTTCAGCTGATTGGACAAGGTCTCACAGCTGACGACAACATTTCTGCTGCATCTGTCCCCACCCATCGTTTTAAAAGAAAGCGCAAAAAACATCTGCCAAGTAACTCACTGTTCATAGTTAATTGTTCAATAGTTAAATTTGGCAGAAAAGCCTCTGTCAAAGAGTCTGAGCAGCGGTGAGGATTCTTCTGGGTGCACTAATCCTGCTGTTACAACAAATAAATTGGGCCTGAACAATGTTAGTTAAGCCAACATAACTAAACCCTGCAGAGGGGGTTGTGATGGTAGAGGGAACTGAACAAACAGCAATGACATGATGGTGTCAGCAGAGTGACAACTGTCAGCTTGTAGGGACTACAGTGTATCCCTGTGTAAATATAACTGGATGTTACTGATCAGCTGGTAGCCAATCAGCTTATTGATGAGCCAATCATGGTGGAGGATGAATGAAGCAAGGTGAGTATTACAGGATGTCTCTGGAGAACATTCAGACAATGGTCATTAAATCAAAACCAAAGTCAAGACTCACAATATCGGAAACCATATTTTTTTTACAGTCTGTAGCTTCCGTTTCAAACAAAGGTACTGCCCCATCAAGCGTATGCTAACATTTGCTTCATCTATAGTAATGTCATAAAGCATAAATTCCACATGAGAATTTAATTTTAATGCTCATGCTTGTCCTGTTGCCAGTGGCTTGGGCCAAGTAAAGACCGGTTCAAACGTCATTTATCTGATTCATTTGTAGGACATTATCCTTGATAAATACTTCCCCTGACTGACCGCTCATTCTCATTCTCTTTGTGTAACACACACACACACACACACACACACACACACACACACACACACACCCACACAAACACAGCCTCCTACAGCTATAAAGCGCATCACATCAATTACATCCAAACTTTTGTGACAAAGGCACTGGTGTGCTTTAAAAAAAAAACTTTACTGCTTCAGGCTGCTTCACAGATTACATTTCACAGCGGCAACTTACCAGGACTGGGCAAACGGCTCTGCAGGCTCACAGTCAATATAGTTTTTGTACATTGCTGAGGGATGAGCAGATTTACAGTGTCCTGCCATCGAAAAAACAGAGCTCCACATCTTTTGCTGTGTATTCTTCAAGCCCCAAAGCAATGAGATGGGGAGGCAGCTCACCACCGTGACAGATATCTCATATATTGTCCGCTCTGACAACATAATGCTGCGCAATTACGTGACTTTTCTCTTCTCTTTTACTTATTTTCTAGCAGTGTTGTGACTTTTTAAATGAATTTTGTCACTGTAATGGCATAGTTAATGGATCTGGTTGAGGAGATATCAAATATAGAATCAACTGACTCTTTGCTATGCCAGATTTGTCAAGCTTTCTATCCACCTTTTTCTTTTGTTTCATGTGTGTACCTGTGATTTAGCACAGAAGGTGGTTTTCCTCTTCGGGTTGGACTGTTTGGCTACACTGTGCTGTCATGGTTGCTGTAATAGCATGGTGTAAAAGGAATCAAATCAGTGTAATAATCCTGATTTCATAGTTATTAATATATCACTGCATTGCCCTCCATATACTGGTAGGATAAACATGGTTAGTCCACATGGGCCAACATCTCCCAGGTCTTTGCCTGTGAGAATCAAGGTGCTGGGGTTTCTGTAAAAGACTCTACAATACATGTTATATGTGTAAAGTTTTTCCAAAATGCTTCAGGCAAGGCTACCCAAATATTTTCAAGTGTTATAAGAATTTGATCTCACACAGACATGCATTGCTAATATAACCCGTGTGTGTGTGTGTGTGTGTGTGTGTTATGGCTGAAGTTGACTTTGTAGTGTTTTGGCTTGGAATGAAGAGGCAGGAGACAGTACTGGGTGTGTGGTTATTTAGTCACAATCTGTGGTGATAAAGGAAATACAAGCATGGTCTGTGTGTGTTGTGCATGTGCTAGGTTTGGCACCCCTGATAAAAAGAGCGGAATGCATGCCATTAACCAGGGACCACTGAGTTCTGTTTTTCTTTCCCTCATGAGGAGGCTAAGTTGGCATGCTAGCATTAGCCATTTTTCTTCACAACAAAACTCAAAAGTATGACTCAACAGTAACCTACCTGCAGCCATGTTGGAAAAGGCTTTGACCGGAGCATGCACATACCTACGTCGTCATGCCGAATGCGTCCACACAGACTGCAAAGCACACAGGTGGAAGATTATTACCAAAAATGAGAGAATTAACGACAAAGGAATGTTTTGGTGAAATTCATAAGCTGTGTCTATGATAACTGCTACACTAGGATATCCTTCGAGTTTTCACACAAGGATGTTACATTTTTCTAGGGCTAGACCAATGTAGAGCAAAGCATCTGTTTCATAATTTAAAGGATGACATATCCATTGTCATCACACTGAGTCATGTCATTCTGCAAGAAGCGGACATACTGTACCTGGTCTGGCTTCAGTCACAAGCCATTAAAGAAGTTCATAGTAAGGACATGCAGAGTTATCTCCACAGTGGGATAATACCACTTATGTGTGAACAGATCTTTTCACACCTGAAGAATGTGCTGAATCTGTTGCACAGTTGGCTGACAACAAGCCATTCAGAGGCATGTGTGCAGCTCAAAATTTGCAATGGCACCCACATTTATTATGATTTATTGTAAGTATTACTAAAATATTTTGATTTATTGTAAGTATTCTCAAATATTCATCACACTTTTAAATGAAAAAAGTCTTTGCCGATAAGGACAAACTCATTAGTTTGGCAAAGTCATTTTGGGTAAACTTTCCAAAATCCATTACAGAGCTGGAAAGAGTCACGGAGCAAACTCAGATGCAGAGGTTAGAAGCATACAGGACTGGTATTACATCAGCTCCCAAGTAGTATTAGTTTTGAATGTGTGAAGGCTTTATGTGTAATGTAACAACACCTCAAGATAATATAGTTAGGCAGTAACATGCTAGCATTAACTAATTTAACACTAGTTTACTTGCTGTTTACTTGCCAGTGTTTGGCAAGAGCTTCAGTGAGTGTCCCAAAAAGAAGATGTCTTCAGAAGAAGTTGTCAGAACTAGAAGGAAGCATAAAATAAGACAGGACGTTATTACATTAAACGTTCACATCGAATGCATTACGGCTGTACATATGTATTGTTAGCCAACTCTAATGTTGAGCCTGTATCCAACCCCATAATCACAAATCTGAACGATAGCAGCTCCAGCTCCTGGGATCCTGTATCAATCTGAACAATGAGGATATTTCTAGGAAGCAAGATGCACTGTCTAGAAAACATTTGTACTAAATTCACCTCTGAAAGATGTTACTCACAATGACAATAACCCAGGGCACTTTACTTAGCTACTTTGATCTGTGCGGCTGTTGCAGGAAAGTGACCCTCATGTTCCTGCTCGCAGAGGGGCCCGGGAGGAAAGACAGGAGACAGAGTTAGGTCTCTCAGGATGTAATGGGTCAAGATTGACAGATTTTACTACTTGGGGGAAATTTTCAGAGTCATTTAAAGTTTGCACTGCCTCTGGCACATGACATTTGTCAGTGAGCTGTCTGATATATGGCAAATACCAAATGGCAAATTATGTGTTTAATACACCTGGAGCTGAAGTCTTAAATAAAAATGTTTCCTTTTGTACCTATGCAGCATCGCCCCCCCGTGTCTCTAAATTGCAGGTTTGAATATGCAGTATTCTCTCTTACCCAGGTGTTTACTGCACTGCATAAATGTCAGCTTATGTCTAATTTGCTTCCTGAGTGTGTTCCAACCACCGTATCTCTGTCTCCACGTCTCTCCTCTTAATGCTCTCCTGAAATGTTAATATATTTTCTTTAAGAAAAATATGGCTTAAAAGTCTCTTCAGCTGCAAGTCGACACACATTAATATGTTCCTACACGCACACAGAAGCCTGATAGTTCCCAGTACCTCACTCTATATGCAACCACTGGCCACCAACATACTGGACAGACTTTGATGAAACAGTGAGTTGCTCTGGAGCCTTTGTTACAACACATGAGGCAGCCGACGTCTTGGGCAATTGATTTCCAGCTGACACTCAAGTGGCTGCCTGTGAAAGATGACCTGTCAGTGCAACTCAGGGGAGCATATCTAGTGAGGCATCACGTAGGGAGGCTCATGCGCAAGATGGCAGGTAGACAGACACAGGAGACCCTGAGCTGGGCCTATTGGGGAGCCTATTTTATTAATAGGCCCAGGTCAATGAAAGCTTGCTAACAAGCCAAGCAGGCAACTCATACTTTTTGTATTCAAGTGAGATCTGCAGTTTCTTTGTATGTATGAGTGTAGACTGAGTTAGAACACTATATGGCAATGTATATACCGTATATAGGGAAATTTGTTTGCTGTTACCCTGTTACTTTGCTATTGCTAATCATTTGCTTTGCAGACTTTCCACACAGTTCATTTAAGAGGGGCATTTTGCTGTTTAAACATATCAAGGTAGGATGATATGAAGATAAGCACCAGTAGACTTGACTTGGCATCAGTTGTCTCAGGAGGTCTGCACTCTCCCACAGATACACTGCCTGCTGTTGCCATTACTCTCCAGGGACCAGAGGCTGTCACAGTGATGTTGGAGTCCTGAGCTACATGTCTGCTTGGCAACACTAAAGTCAGCTTTCCTTTTTCTCACTGTAGATTACTTGGCCTTTTTCTATTGGCCAGTTGCCAGAGAAGTGGAAAGATGTTGCCTTTAGTCTTAATTTGTAGTATCAGTAAGTGGCAAGGCCAGGAAAAAACAATGTAATGTAGTAGAAATATGTGATATCATCATTAAGGTTACATTTGTTAGGAACACAGCCTTTTGTATCATCAATGGGGCATCTTGGCTTTCTGCTGGTACAGCTGAGATATGTAGCCTTTGGCAAAAAATGTTATATCACTGCTGTTGTCAACTTCAGGATTAAATCAGTCTCTTTGCGCTGGACATCTTACAAATACTGTATTACTATGGAACATTTTGTTAAAGGTCCCATGTGTGACATTTCCTTGCTCTTTGTGTAAAGGTAGCTCTCCATGTGTTGTTTGATTATAAAGCAGGTCGAGGTTCTATATTAATACTGGGAAAGTATCAAAGTGCTCAGTCCACAGAGAAATGCACACAGCCTGTATTCAGAAACTGAGCCTTAAAATGAGCCGTCAGGACTTCTGGAACTTTGTGATTTCATATCAAAGTAGTCACAGCTGTCAGTCACGCCCTAAGCCCCGCCCACCTGGAGCCACCATCCAACCTTGCAGAATTTGGTCTCTCTCACCAACCAATCAGAATAGAGGCTCATAGCCTCTCTTCCTCTGTGTATTGTTTTTGTATTTGGTTCGACTGGCAACTTTCAAGTATGAATAATGTGAGGCAAGTATGAATTTCGAGGCTTGGGAAAGTAACAAATCATAGATCCCATTTACACACAGTTACCTCATGCCTCTTGGATCGATCAGATCGCTATCTGATGTCAAGGCCAAGTGTGGGGCACCCCAGTGGCTTACAGGTTAAGACGCACATCATAAATTGCATCATCCCCGATGTGAGTCTGTTGCATGTTTTGCCATTTTTCTTTCCCTTAATTTCCTGTCATCTCATCGTCAGAAGCTCTGATAAAGGCTTAAAAATGCCTCTAAAAAATAAATGCAAAATGCTTCCAAGAAGCACTCAAGACTGATTTCAGTCTAGAGTCACACTTTAAAAGATAAGGGTAATTGTCTTGTAAGGGTCTCAGTATGAGTCACATAAAGTGTTTTTCAGATCATCTAACAGCATCTGAACCCACCCAGGGATCGCCAGGTGTGCAAAGATGTTGAAAGGGTTTTAATTCCTCTCTGTCAAGCTGATCATTTTATTCTTCACACAACTATTTCAATCACAGTTGGGTATGAGACCAACTGAATGTGTGCCCTTATCGTGTGAGTCATATGAGCGTGAACTCTTTAAAAGGAACAGAAGTCTAGAGGTTGTGTTTGCTAGAATATGTTGTATAAGACAGAGTAATACCCAGGGGAACCATGTTTGTGTTTGGGCTTTTTTTGTGCAGCTTAGACTTAATGAAGGGAGGTAACACTGAATTTTCTGAATCATCAGCTCCGTCAAAATGAAGTTGACACTACCTGCTGTTTTGGTCACTCCCCGTCTCAGCTCGCTAGACCGGCTTGCCAACACCTTGAAAGCCAAGGTCGCCCTTTAATAAAAACATCATAAAAATCTCTGCCATTATCCAGTTAAATGGTGCAGATGATTTGACTTTAACGGGACAACTTCCCCTCCAAGTGCTGTTGAATTAATTACAGACAAAGTGGGAGTCACTTTTAAGCTAATCAGATGTTATCAAATGTGTGCATGTGTGCGTGGGTGACAGTGATGAAGGTCACTCATTCCTGTGACCAGGTAAATGATGGCTTAAGAAGTAAGGTTTTGATTTAATTAGTGTCAAATGTCATGCATCTTTAATGCGAGGTACAGTATGTGTAAATATGTCCACAACTAGTTTTAGAAAAGGAAGAGGAACATTTGCTGCTTAACACTTTCAAATTCATCTTCAAATAATAATTGAGACAGTACTCCATTTGAGGAACTAGCATATAATGACTTGCTTATGAGTGTAGTTGGCTGTTTTCACACCAACATTTTGATTTGTCATAGCAGGAAATCCACAGGTGTAGCCAATAATGTTAATGATGGCCTGGTTCTGTATAAATGTCCTAATTAAGTCATGCCAGTGAGCCAGCATGCAGAACACCAAGGTCCTGGAACTGGCATAGCGTCTGCAAATGGAGTGCAGCCATTATTAATGTAATTACGTACACCTGCTGTGCTGCTCTTTCTTTGACATGCCAAAGTGTCTGCAATGAAAAAGACAAAAAAAAAAAAAAAAAAAAAAAAAAAGAAAAAAAAATCAAGACAGAGGTTTGTGTAGCCCCAGGGAGATAAGTGGCTGATGAAGGTTTGGATCAAAGAAAAATGACACCTTCTTAAATTTTCATTTTAGCCCGATTCATGTTCACAGTGACTTATTGTATTTCAAACAAATAAAGAGACATAAGCATGAAATCATGTGGACTGACAGGTAACTCATTGGGTAGTATTGGTGTCTGACACCCTGCATCAAATCATTTTATCATCATTTATTCTTTTACCTGCCAAAAAGTCATGCTGCACTTCACTGCACCTTATTTATCTTCTCTGGTGGAAACAAAGAGCTTATGAAGAAATAAACTATTTCCACTGCGGACATTAGGTTGTTAAACACAGGTGTAACTGGTACAGTATGGTGCCCATTATTAATGTTAACTTCTAACTCTGTCTTTGCTGCTACGATAAGTTGGAAATTCAGCTGTAAAAAAAAAACGTCAGTGAGTGTTAACAGTCACTAATTGGATTTCCATTCACTTTTTTATTATGAACTATCAAAATATACAAAGTAGGACGTACGCACCAACACACCTCTGTTTTAAACACTTTTTGTATCATGTATCAGGGAAGATACCAGCAACTCAGGCCCTGATGTGCATACATTACATTAGTCATACGTTACCCTGGTCACCAACTGATTTTACATAATTCGAAAGTTGTCTCCTTGACAGTTTTCATGTTTGGCTGATGGATTTTGTAAAACTACTTTATAGTCTTTATAGACACGTTTGGGAAGGCTTCGTTGGAAACGGTTTGGAAAAGGACGGGATTGGATGATCCATCAATGCAGAATGAGAGTGCTTAAGAGGAAAGCCAACACATCAGATGATTCTTGCCGTCTTTGTAAGGAAAATTAACGCGTAAAAGGCACTCTGACAAATACCAAGACAGTTCCTTTTCCCCCTCCTCTCCTCCTCTGATTGGTCCAAACCACTGTGGTTCAGCCACAAGCAAATAGTTTGGAGCCTGGTAAGATGTATTGTCGCTTGCACAAAATGAGAACTTTAAGCACTGTGTGTACTGTGCTCCAAACGAGAGTGTGTGTGTGTGTGTGTGTGTTACGCTCTGACTTTTCAGGCTCCACCTGTCTAAGTGGTGTCCAGCAAATGATGTGAGCTTTGTAGGTAATTGTCAGACTTTCTGGGGGAGACCTTGTCTGATTGGGAGAGACAACATTCATCCCATTTTGGACGGTGCAGTTCTAATCTCTAGAAGTCTAACAGAGTTTATTAAAAAGCCAAAGATGTGACATTGCAGAGTTGAATTCTCTGCAGTTTCCTTAGAGCTGTCACCCTCTCAAAACTCCCCAAACCCCACCGAGACTGTGTTTAATAAAAATGAATACAACGACTTTAACAAAACCAAAATCAGGACAATTAAATGTGGACTATTGTATATTGGATCGCTCACATCTGAATCCCTATTAGTCAGATATTCGATAACTGTTCATCACATTGATTTATTCTGAATTACTGAAACCTGGCTACAGCAAGAAGAATATGTTATTGGCTGGAAGAATTAACACCTCCCACTCATATTAATTCTCTTTTGAATTCTTAATCGAAAGCCTTATACTCTTAAGTCTTTCACACCCAAGCTATTAGTGCTTAGTACAGGAGAAGTAATTATAGTAGGTGATTTAAACTTTCATGTAAACTCGATGTTGACAGTGACAGCCTTAATTTCTACATTTATTTCTATATTAGACTCTTTTCTCAAATTGCAAATGAACCTGCTCACTGTTTAAATCACACCCTTGATCTTGATCTGACATTTGGCATAGAAATTGAACATTTAATAATACTTCCCCAAAACCCTCTTTTGTCTGACCATTTTCTATTAACATTTGAGTTCACAATAATGGATTATACAGCATTTGGGGAAAAAAAATCCATTACGGTAGGTATCTAATACTGTAACCAAATTCCGTGCCATGTGTCAATACAATGGAGCACAGCTTTCTCAACTTAACTCCCACACAGTTTGATGCTTTGTTGATAGTGGTGCAGACTCATTGCTTACGATACTCAACACTATTGCCCCTGATTCAGTGAATCAGAGGAGGCAGTAGAGGTGGTACAATTCACAAATGTGTGTTTTAAAGCAGACATGGTGAAAGCTGGAAAGGCAGTGGTGTTCCTATTATTCATCAATAATAGAAGAAAATAAAAACAACCCAAGATTCCTTATCAGCACTGCAGCCAGGCTGACAGACAGTCACGGCTCTGTTGAGCCATGTATTCCTTTAGCTCTCAGTACTAATGACTTCATGAGCTTCTTTACAATTAAAATGTTAGAGAAACAATAATCACCTCCTTCCTACAGATGGCACAGATGTACTGTCTAGTGCAGTGGCTTTATAATTGGTTGTAAGGCCTGATCTATATGTAGACTGCTTCTCTCCTATAGATCTCTCTGAGCTAACTTCAACAGTTTCATCTAACCATCAACTTGTCTGTTAGACTTTATTCTAACTAGGCTGTTTAAGGATGCTTTACCTTTAATTAACATGTCCATATTAGATCGGATCAATTTATCTTTATTAAGAGGCTTAAGGTTGCAGTAATTAGGTCTCTACTTAAAAAGCCTATTCTTCAACTATAGACCTGTAACTCCTCTTTATTTCTAACATCCTGGAAAAAGCTGCAAAGCAATTTGCAGAAATGGTATGTTTGAAGATTTTCAGTCAGGATTTAGAGTCCACCATAGCTCAGAAATAGCAATTGTGAAAGTTTCCATTGATCTACTCATGGTCTCAGACAATGGACTCGTCTCTATACTTGTGTTATTAGATCTTAGTGCCTCATTTGACACCATTGATCACAGGTTTTTATTACAGAGACTGGAATATGTCATTGGGATTAACAGAGTTTTACTAGGCTGGTTTAAGCCATATCTAACAGACAGATTCCAGTTTGTTCATGTTCATGTTAAACAGTGACTCTTCCATGAACACTAAAGTCAGTCATTGAATTCCCCAGGGTTCTGTGTTAGGACCGATGCTTTTCACCATATATATGCTTCCCTTAAGCGACACATATTTCCTTTGCTATGTGAATTACACAAAGCTGTATTTAGCTGAAGCCAGATGAAACTGATCAGGTAGCAGAAGGACAAGTTTAATAAGGTTATAGTAACTAATCATGGCAGCCCTAGATAGCCCATTATCAGGCAATTGTTGTATTTTACCAATTAAACAATTTTTTTAATCCGCTTTTGTGCGGCCTAGTACCAACTACGGCTTGGTCCTACCTTGCATGCCCGGCCATTTTATGCTGACACCATTATCTTCAGGGGCTTTCCGACCATTTAAAAAAAAAAAGAGACTTTATTCCTTCCTACCAGGTTACTTACTACAGTAAAGGCTGGCTCACATGCAATCTCACTTCAGTTGTGGATATAGCTGATATATTGTTTTTATATGTTTAACATTCAGTATATTGTAATGCAGAGTATATAGTGATATTGTTGAGTACATGTTAATGAAAGTTTACTACAACAGAGTACTGACAGGAAAAAGAAAAAGAGATCATTTTTCTCCCACATGCTTTTCTGCATTGGCTCCCAAAATCCCTCTTCTTACTTACAAAGCCCTTAATGAACAAACTCCATCATATCTTAAAGAGCTCATAGTTCCCTATTATCCCAACAGAACACTTCGTTCTCAAAATGCAGGCGTACTTGTGGTTCCTAAATGGGAAGCAGAGTCTTCAGCTATCAGGCTCCTCTCCTGTGGAACCAGCTCCCAGTCTGGGTTCGGGAGGCTGACACCCTCTCTACATTCAAGATTAGGCTTCAAACTTTCCTTTTTGATAAAGCTTATAGTCAGAGCTGGCTCAGGTGAGCCCTGAACCATCCCCTTAGTTATGCTGCTATAGGCCCAGGCTGCTGGGGGAACTCCCATGATGCACTGAGCACTTCTTATCTCTTCTCTCTCTCTTTCTCCCCATGCATTTATATCACACCACTGCATGTCATTAACTTCGTGTCCTCTCTCTCCTGTAGTTTGAACTTTTTCTCTCTATCTTCTTTCTCCCCGTCCTCACTCTGCAGGTTGTCTCTCACTCCTGAGCTTTCTGTCTTTTCAGTGAGCCCACAACTTTGTGCAGAGGGAGGTGCCACCACAAAGGGTTCTTGCGACAAAAGAAAAGCAGACTGTGTTGCAACAAATTTGTTGGATTACTTCACAACATCATCTGGCAACACACTGTGTTGGATAAATATGTGTAAGTGCAGGCACATGTTGGAACAATGTCAACTATCAGTTTCCCTGATTTTATTTTTCCCCAGAGAAAAAATTCAATTCATAAGAACTGAAAGCTTTCCAGTCATAATTACAAAACAATAAATGATTTGCCTTCAAAAAAATGTTCTCAGTGGAAACATTTAGATAAACATTTTTTTCCTAATAATTTCCCCCAAATGATTCATAATGAAATGGTCAAAAATAACTTATTTTAACTACCTGAATATTTATTTGACATTTATGTGATATGACATTAATGGATACAGTATATATTTTGTTGTTGAATGATGTCATCATATGCTCATGAATATTAGGACACATTTGTATTTTCATTTACTTTAAATACTATATATACTAATTCACTCTCAGCTTAATGTACTTTTGTCACATTACACCTGCAAATGTGCCTGAAAAAACAGATATTTAATTGGCAGTTTTAAAGGAAGGATGTTGTGAATAATAGGTCAATTTAGCTTTTACATACATTATTTTGGAAACAATACACTGGAAACACATTTGTGACAAAGTTTTTTGGTATTTTTAAGTATTTAAGTCATAACTGTCCCAATAACTGGTTTGTTTTTGATCTATTGTGAATAAGGGCGGCAAAACAATTATTTGATCCGTACATTCTTCATTCATAACATTGGCTTGGATTAATCGTTTAAAAACACAGCTACAAGTCAATAGTATACATTTAAATGTGCGTTTGTTAACCTTAAGCTTATCATTTTTTAATTTCAAACCTGGTCAACATAAAGTTTCTGCACCCCAAGCCCCTCTTATTTTAGTCCGATCCCAGTCCACAGCATTGCGTTATACCTATTTCTACATAATCCACTCATGCAGGGATGAGTGTGCTCAGGATATAAAGATGCTGAACCTGGGTGAGAAATCTACTGTGATGTGAGAGCCGTGCTTTCACCCATGGAGAATAGCATGTTAATAGCCTGAGTGGAACAACACGGTCAATAAGAGGAGACTGTTGAGATCAAGAGACACGGCATGAATGCGTCATGATTTTATCTAATCACCTCAGACCTCAGAGGTCTTTTTCTTTTCCTGCAGTCTCGTCTCCCACTGGTCTCTGCAGATATATGCAATGCAAATGATTAAACACTACCATTATTTACCATAGAGCGGGGTTTGTTCTCTGAGAGACACAGAGGTGAAAAAACTCAATCTTGAAATCATTGTCAGCACACTCAGTGTCTCCATTCACCTCCCCTTAGGCTCTGAAATCAAGATTGATGATGTGCATGATGTGGGAGTACAATGACACCCCATTCTACACTCCCTCCTTGTCTTGGAGTTTTCTTATAAGCAGATACCAAGCTGTGATATTCAAAGTGACACTCAATTAGCTGTGCACTGGCAGTGGGACGCAGATTGATAGGAAGGCTTTGTCCCTGAATGCAGAAAGAACTACCCAGAAATTGTCTTTGGCTAAATTGCTTTCCACACACATTTACTATGATGCGCGAAAGGTGAAATCGATGATAATGCCACAAAATAAACATACATTAGATTTTTTGTTTTGTTTTGTTTTTAAGAAAATATGCTTTCAGTTGCTTTTTGTTTTTGACGGGCTCAAAAAAATTCTTCTGATGAGAATATACACAAAATCATTCTCAGGAGAAGCGAGCTAACTATGTGGCATGTATTTGTTACAGTAGAGTGTGTCCATAGTTTTATTCTGCTCATGTGCTTCACGCAGAGGCTAAAACAGTGTAATGGAAAAAATAATTACCATCGCACTGCACTAATACTCCCTAAGTAGTAATCAGCAGTGTTTTACTTTAAACAACATAGTTATAGGTGTCCTGGTGCCTGAATAACCCCAGACGCTGCTTTTAAACTCCTAAAAGGATCATCAGTCCAACAATTTTCTCTTCTATGACCTGCCTCAAGTCTACCTTTAAGTGCATTAATAGTCTTCAACATGGACAGTGCTGATGTATACAGCTCAGATAGACACAGGCTTGTCAAAGGCTGGGCTGGAACTGTTCAGCAGATTAGAGATGGTCAGTAAGCTTCAGGTAAGTCAAGTAAATGATTGGTTACACAGCATATACTAAACTTAACAGTTTGTTTCATTTATATAAGTGGACATCAAAAACTATGTGTTTCAGAGTAAGTAGTACTCATTCATATGCAACTATGCTAACATCATCAATGGTATCTAGTCATTTGGTCTAATGTTGTTGGTCTCGTAATGTGAGGTATATTGTCTTATATAATGTGGTATTCATATCCTTGTGGACTCGCGTATGTTGGAAAAACCAGCAGAAAACTGAAGCACAGAGTCAATGAGCACAAAAGCACAATATGCAGAAATGATCAGGATTATCCCATAGCTGTACACTTTAATGATGCCCACCATGACATCCCCTCACTACGTTTCTGTGGGATTGAACATGTCACCTTACCACCCAGGGGGTGACTATGACAGACTCCTCAAACAGCATGAAACATACTGGATTTACACTCTTCAAGCATTGGCTCCTAAGGGACTTAATGATGAACTTCTCTTTAATGTGTTTCTATGATTCCTCACATTGAATGTGCTGTAAATATCTATTGTAAATAGGTTTCTTTGTGTTTTTCAATAGGCCCCTGTCCCAATATTTTATTTGAGTGTGTCCTTACCTAGCTCCAGACAGTCCTGGATATGTAGAGGCATGAGTGTGCACACGCACGTCCTGGCTCCTTTTTCCATACAACTGGATCTTTGATGCTGATGTCTCAGATGTACGTATATGAATATTTGGGTTCGTTTTGTCATGAAACTCAAGTTGAACCTCTGTACTATATATTTCAGCGCTGGGTCTTGTAGAGAACTGTGATGAAGGATGTTTTTATTTACCCACTTTTTGAATTTACCTTCCACTTCACGTGGGATGAGACGATTGGCTGCCGACTCAGCCACTCCTATTTAAGATGTCTTCTTGATGTCGGAGAACCAGTTGCTTGATGAAGACTGAAACGTCGCAACTCAGACAGTGTGGATCCCACATCCTGTTCTCAGGCACCCACCTCACAGAATGTGCGAAGCTGTGTCCTGCTTTGATTTAGTGAAATCATTTACATTATTTTTAAACAGCATCATAATCAAGTGTCAGGCCTGACGCATCAACTGTATCCCATTTCCTTTTTTACTCATCGCTTTAAATTATAAACTAACATTAGCTTTGTGAGTTGGTTAAGCAGTAGCTTCATTATTTAGTTGTACCCTATCTCTACGTAAGAACTAGCTTGTTTGGTGCAAACTATTTATGTGTATATCTCCACCTAGTAAATACTTACATTATAACCAGGTTTAGTTTGAACTTAAGAATAGCTTTTTAAATATTACTTTAAATTTACTCAACATTTCTCAAACTAAGGGAATGTATTAAACAAGACCAGGTTAAAACCCAGTATATGGCTGGACCATGTATGGTCAACGTACGAAATTGAGGACATAATTGTAAAGTGCTGTAGAACCACATAACCAACATTATCGTGTCTGTATTCTGCCTAATGACATCTGGTTTCAGTTCTTTATCTGTTTGCTTCTCTCCTCATCTCTGTGCTCACATATACAGTATCTTAATACAGCTGAATTCACAATAAAGCTGTTCTCATTTACAGGTTTTTCTGACAATAGAACAAGTATGAAATAGTGACTGACATGCAGCCCATTAAGACTTATACATCTTAACCATTTCCAAGCAGTTGCTCTGCTGCTAAAATCCTGATTTTATAACGTCATCAACGTCGTCTGACGAAATCACCAAAGACATACATTTTAGACTGTGCTGTGATTTGGCTTGACTTTTGACAAAGTATCTTTCTTATTTGGTGTCTCACACAGTGCACAGCCTCTCTGCCACTCACTGAGCAGAGCAGATACAGAGAGAGAGAGGGCATTACTAACCACATTCTTCTGAGTAGCTAAGCTTTGTCCAAAATGACGCCAGATTTGTTGTTAGGTGCTTTTGTAAAAAACTAAAGTCTCTAAATCTAGCAACAATATGACAACACTGCAAGGTCTCCTGATAGAACCTGTTTGTGCCAATTAATTTTGAAAGAGCAACATTCAATGGAGAAACTCAACTGAATCACATGGCATTTGGCTGACCAATGGTGGAACTATGGTCGCTCAACTCTAACACTCAGTCAGCCAGTCAGTCTCAGACGTTTGCAATTATATGGCTGGCCTCGCTGTTGTGGTGGAGTCATGACCTTCTGAGAAGTGTAAAAGCTCCAGAGGGTGATGCTTTTGGAATCTACATATATGCAAGAGGAAGCGCAGACTGAAAGCTAGGTTATTTTCTAAACCCACAGATCATAATACATCATTGGCGAGTCTTGTTAGAATGAAACAAAACAGAGTTCTTTGAGATTGAAGCTAAAGGAACAATTCACTACGAACAATGCATTAATAAAGGCAATGAAGAGGCTACTTTGCTTTTACTTTACACTATAAACAGAGATACACTGTTAATAGATTTAAAGAAAAAAATGAATTGCTTCATTTTTAGTCTTTCTTGTTTAGTTTTATTGGACAGTTATAAAAATATAATCTGTTTTTATTCCGTTTTCAGGTCCATTGTGAATTCAAGTCCACCTCAATTTGTCTTCGGCCAGTATTTGAAGGATTAACTCGTCCACTGTATGAGACAGGAGCACTTGGCTGCCCAGGCCTTCAGAAGGAAACTGTGAGAGTAGCCACTGTTGTAATTGCTCTTATACTAACAACACAAAAACAATTCCCCACCCGTGCTCTAAGAGCCACAAATTAAAATGTGAGACTTAATTAATTGCAGAACCTCAGGTGTTATTTACTTGTTTTATTAAGTTGTCACTGTGGCATGTCCTGTGTGGAGGGAAAAAAAAACAAAAACATTTTGACACTGAAAGTAGCAGCGCACAAGGCTGCAATTCAAAATACAAACAGGAACTATTTTATTGCTCACCAGTAGAAAGGCTGGTCATGAAATACCATCATCACGAACATCTCCAAAAATCTTTGTTGAAGCCTTAAACTATTCCCTTTAATGAATTTATAGACCCTCTCCGTTAAACAGTATTTATATGCATTTTTGGTAAAGAATGTGCAATATCCTCAAACTTTACATTTTATAAGCTGGTTTTAAGTACATGCAAATAGATGCAAGACATTTTGTGAAATATGGTACATAAATGACCAAGTTGGATACGGTCTTTCTCAAGACTAGTTCAAGCTCTCAAAATCTGCAAGGGTGAAGAAAAGGAACAAAATTAATCTTTATTTCTAAAGACATCTGGTGTGCTACAGCAGCACAGCAGCTTAAATTGTACCTCTGGAAAACTAGGTACTACTGTACATGAAGGGCAATCACATATGTAAATAAACTGTATATAACTATATGCAAATCATGGAATATAAGACACAACCATCTGCATGCTTTAATTAAGGGTGAAGAAAAATACAGCTGCACATAAAATATACGAATCATCAAACAATTAAAAAAAACTGAAACGGCTGCACTGCATGGGGCACCGTTTAAATAAGATACACTCAATATATCCAGGTGTCGGTAAGAAAGTGACACTTTGAAAGGATGAAATGCAGCACTCTGAGGACACAATTAACTAAATTTTCAGTGCCATTCATTAATCGCCGACAATTTGTCAACCTCATTATGTCAGTTAGCAGTTTTTTTATAGGAAGACTGCATGTGGTGGAATGTCCAGGAGCCAAGCTGCTGCTGGTCACCTGTTCTATTGCTTTGTTGTTGGGATAGTAATTAAGAAGCCCATTATTTCTGATTAGCGCTCCTTTGCATAATTAATAAATAGGCGGCCATGTCCAGATGGCGATTTCGTCACAAAATCATTACTCATCTTATTGAGCAGGACCTTCAAAGTGAAACAAGTGAAACCATAAATTAAAGGTCCCATATTGTACAAAGTGAGATTTTCATGTCTTTCTTGATTACAAAGCAGGTGTAGGGTCTTTATTAATACTGTGAAAGTATCAAAGCGCTCAGTCCACAGAGATATGCACACAGCCTGTATTCAGAAACTGAGCCTTAACACCAGCCATCAGGACTGTAACTTTCTGATGTCACAACAAAGTAGTCACCTCCCTCAGCCATGCCCCATAACCCGCCTACCTGGACCCACCATCCAACCTTGCAGGATTTGGTTTCTCTGAGTCGTTACCTGAAATCTGCTATTTTTATTGGATCACTCAGAAAACAGTTAGCCAATCAAAAGGGGGGCTCAGAGCCAGCATTTACAGCCTAGCCTTTTGCCTCAAGTTCAAGTTCACTATGCAAAACACCAGTAAACAAAAATATCAAGAATATTCTGCATTATGCTAAACAGAAATTGCTAGGGGCCTTTTGTCAATTCATATGTTCCATAGCAAGAAAATAATAGAGACATAAATGGGAGACAACCAATTTCAGTCTCTTTTCATCCATTTTTTTTTCCTGGCCCCGAGTTTCCTCCTCAGTTCTTTTCTCTGCAGTCTGATCAAAACTCCCAGGACTCCACACTTGACCTCAACTCTGTTAACCCTGACTAAGCTCAGTGGCAGTCACTGTTTTATCACCTGAAGAAAGCACCAACTTTTCCTTCAATCCGCGCTAAAACTAATTAAAGTTGGGGCAGAGGAAGCATCTGGCGAGAGAGAGGGAGACGGAGAGAATGAGGTTGAGTGAGTGATGTTGGGAGGGGAGAGATTAACAAGTGCAGGCAGAGCACTGTCTCTCAGCCGCTAATCCTTAATG
This sequence comes from Seriola lalandi dorsalis, assembly GCF_002814215.2. NCBI lineage: Eukaryota > Metazoa > Chordata > Actinopteri > Carangiformes > Carangidae > Seriola > Seriola lalandi. The sequence goes on along the minus strand of NW_019525242.1, from coordinate 2,129,012 downwards.
TCACAGATATGCAGTAAGCTGGGGCCTTTGTCAGTTAAAGACTGCCTTCAGATCTACCCAACTCTTTGTCTGCCGCCGTGCATCCTCCTCCCCTTATACCCTGTGCTCTACCCTGACTCTCCATACTCCTTGGATCAGGGATAAACATGGGAGCACTCACTTTTCCAGGCGAGATGAAAGGCTGCTAGGGGGTTGAAAGAAGCAGCTCATGCAGCTGAGATGGCTTGCCATAACACCAGATGGATGAAAGAGTATGGAGGAAGAGAAAAGCGGGAGGTGTATGAAGAGGCTCTATTTTTCCCCCTCAGTGTTTACATGTCACAAGGTGACTTCGGCAGATTTGTTTCACACCTTATTAAAAAAGTTCCACTTAAGCCTGGAGAAGTTGCAAAGTTGGTGTACTTTGTTTAAAACTATGTGTAACTGAATAAAATGTGAGTTTTCATGGACACCTGGTGTGTAAGGGGCCTCAGCATGCTTTAAATGAAGTACTGATTGAATTGTCAAACAGCATCTGAAAGCTCTTTCCTGCACACATTTCGTGACATCAGAAATGGGGAGCTGCAACAGTTTCTGTTATTTTCGAAAACCGACTGTCTGATAAACATGACCATGTCAGACAGCAGAGGTGTAAAAAGATGACAGGATTTTATCTGTCTCAAGAACTGACCAGAAAGTGGCACAGTAAAAATGATCTTGGTGTCCTTGAGAAATATGTGGTTCCAGAAGCTTGTTGAGCACTCGCAGGGCTAGACATCATTATGTAGCTATTTACAAATAAAACATTTTTAAAAGTTAGGTTAAAGTTAATAATAGTTTTAGAAAAAAGCTGCAACCAACTAACTTTAACCCCCATAGACTCCCATATTAAAATGCCCAACTTTACAGCAGAAATAAATATGTTTACAGTTTTCACTCTGACAGAAGAGTTGAATTAAAATAAGCAATGATAGTTTCCCCTATTTTGGACTCTTTGGACTCATTCTCTCAAGTGGATTTCTCTTCATTCTCTTCAGTGGAAATAATTGATTTTGATACTAGTGTGACCAGCTTTGGGGCTTTTTTCAGTCTTCACACAACTTTTTGTGTGTACACCTGACTGCAACACCTTGGGACTGGCGAGTGATGCCTGTGAAAAATCTTGCGAAAACAGTCAATGAGGCCTGCAACATATTGTCATACTGTGCAGTTCTTAGTTTTCAATGACCTTGGCCTACTCACTTAACCATATCAATATGATGTGCTTCTGTGGTGACACGGTGAATTACCACCAACAGCAATTAACTAATTGAAGAGGATCAGTCCATAGGGCTTAGCTCAGGGTCAGTGCCAGTACAACCAACAACAGCATGTCCCCCATTAAACAACATCGACAGGGACCTTCATCTCCAGGTGGCTGCTGAGAGCAACTTTCTTTCTTTTTATTATGACACATATCAAAAGTGTCAGTGTCTTCACTGTATCTGCAATTTCCAAAAAATTGATGGTCCTTACTATGGTCCCTGTCTATGTATCTTATCTACTTTGCTGATTCATTGATTGCATAATCTGTGTAGAGATGGTTTTGAGCGCCTGAATGAACAAGGGTCTTGGAGTGCACTGAGTTGATGAGACAATTGTGCTAGCATGCATAGCTAATTGTGTGCACAAAGCTAGCCGGATGTAGAGCTATTTGAAAAAATGTCTTGGTAGCAGATTATCAGGCTCATGACTAATTTACACCAATCACTGCAAGAAACATTACTGCCATAAAGCACAGACAAATTACAGTACAACTGATCTGATATGCTTTGAAACAAACATATACATTTGTCAGTGTCACAGTGACATGAATCACTCAGCAACAACTATTAGCTACAAACATAGGATGTTTTTCTTTAACATGTTTTTGATAACAACCCAAAATAGAAACTAATGATTGCTGAATGAAGAAAATATTTTCTGGTTCTATACTGTTTATAGATTAGGACACAAATTACCAACCACATAAAGATAGTTAAGATTTCTTTTTCTGAGTTATGGATCTCAAATGGATGACAAGCAGTTTTATTTTAGAAATATTTAAATTTGACAGTAAAACCGAGCATTAGCATTTTTTTTTTTTAAAGATCTCTTATCTGAAAGAAGAACATTTTTAAAGACAATAAATTGTCAGAGTAGGCTGTAAAACAAGTCTTCACATTTGTCTGCCTCTCTGCTTTGGTCTTATGTGGTTTGTACAAACCTCCTCATTTCTGTTAACTTTACTGCAGCATTTCTTCTTTAGGAAATGTAATTATAGTCTGTATGAATTATACTCTAGCATTCATTTCCACCATAGCGACCTGAGTGGTACAAAAAATCTTGTTGAAACAATACTTGAAAGTAGGAGTTCTTCCACTGTTCCTCACTTTCAATTTTGTAAACTCTTCAAAAGCTTTACTATTAAAAGACATGGAAGTTAATGCTGAAAAATGAACCGAAATAGCACTAAATAATGTTGAATGCATGGTGAAAGTCAACATGTCATCCATAAGTGGTGGCTTGCCACTTTTGATCGTTATCACTGCAGCTTTTATGGCATTTGTGACTGTTTCATTTTCTGCAAGCCCTCTGTAACCACTCACTGAATGGCATTGCTCACAAAAAGTGAATTACAATTAAATTAAATAAGGAAGTGAACATGCCTGGTACTTGGTTGAGAAAGAGATACCCTAATAAACCCTGACACTTACATACTAATGTTGAGGCTGTTAATGTTTGCGGTGTATGTTGTATATCCAGAGTGACAATCATAATCCCCTCCAGCCCCCAGCCACACTGTAATCTTGCACTTAGAATTTCTATCTGTGCTGTAATCTCCAACCAGAAAGATGGGATAAAGATTTCCTTACATATAAGCCTAATGTTACATTTAAGTGATGGACCACAAAGTGGGAATTTAGCAGTCTGTGTTGCTTGCACTTAGGAGAACTTTGACATTCGTAGACAGAGAAATTTGGGTGATGCAGTTATATTCAACAGGTATTGGGGATGCTGTCACACCACTAGTTAATTCTAGTGGAGTTTTTGAGTAATGGGTGCTCTTTAAATGTAATACATAGTCAGTGGTTAAAATCAGTGTTGCAAGACCTGTCTTGGGATTGTTGTTTTTACTTAAAACTTGATATTTTTTCCAATATTATTTTCTTAACATGACTCTTTATAATCTTAAATTTGGTGTAGTGTCATAATAGCATAGCAACACTGTGCATATTGATATATATACATGACTGCTACTCAATGTAAACTCCATTCGGACAGGGTTAATGACACAGGGAGGTGGGGAATTAAATATTCAGTGCGCTACTCGTTAATTTAACTCATCGTTATGGACAGCACTTTAAACATCAGGAAATTACAGGATATGATCTGTAATAGATGTGGATATTCAGCAGGTCATAGCCAAAAGACAAAGCCGAAAGCCTCCCCAGAGAGATGCAGCTAAGTGGAATGGGAGGCACAGAGGGAGAGACGTGAGGCAAAGATACTGTGTGAGGTGAATTTGAGTCACAAATCATTTAAATTTTATGCAACACATACTGGTACTGATATTGATATCGTTCAGTGTGACTTACGCTTCCCAGGGATATCATTATCTCTGATAATTGTCAACAAATGTCCACAAATCTGCTTAGAAATCAATAAAAAAGATACAGAACTGGCCTGAGAATCATCATATTGTTTTCTTCACTATCAAAGTAATCCAGAAATAGTTGTACTTCTATTGTACATATATATATACACATTGTCAACGAGACCTAAAGCTAATAGCTAATTTTGTATTCTTTTACTGCACCAGTTTGCCAAAATATAACAAACAAATGTAACAATGTACCAAATATAAGCCAAAAAACATGGGCCTCAAGAGAGAATATGAATTTACAACAGCACATCTGTGGGATCTTTCTTTCCTGATGGTTTGAATTTTTTCTATCGTCATATTGGTTCCCAAATAGGCCTGTTAGCATGTTTCCATCTATAAGATTAACAAAAGCAATTTTGACTTCATCTGTTTTCACACAAAAGTCAAACTTCACTGATAAAAAAAAATAAAATAAAAAGCAGCTCTTTCTGTCAGAAACAACTCAGAGATCCACTTTAAAATACATGGGTGTTGTTCCTAATGGGATTTAAATTACAGGAGGTTCCGCGAGTTTGCCGAAACACTGGGTAATTGCAGCCATAATTGTGACTGGGGTGGGGGTGAAAAATGTACCCAGCTCCACGCACCCAATGGGATTGCAATCGCTGACCAGTGCAGGTGATGTTCACCCCCCCCAATCTCCCTTAGAGAGCATAAATCAAATCTGCATGGGGCTTAAAAAGGGCTCCAGTACAGTACAACAATAACACTTTAAATAATCTGCTCTCATCGTTCCTGCTAATTGGTCACACGTGTAATAGTTCACCCCAGTGATCCAGTCTGATTGTCAAGTGATTCATTTTGGACAAAAACTTGTGTTAGCTCACTTCAATAGGTCACAATAATTACCCTCAATCACACAATATTTACAACTGTTTATAAAAATGTTTTACTGTCCTTACAAAGACGATAATAATAATAATAATAATAATAATAATAATAATAACAGTTGCATGGAGCTCGCGAAGAGGAGAGTGAATAATCATCTACTCCGAGAAACTCCTGGGCTGATCTGGGCAAATATGTTGTGACAAGAACGTTAGAGTTAAAGAGTGTTCGGCAAGGGGCTTGAAAGAAAAGGGAGACAGAGGGAGACGGGAGTGCCTGGTCCTTCATTATCATTAGTAGCAGTGTCTGATATGCTGCGGATTGTCCAATGGTGCGTATAATCAAGGCTGTCGGTACACTCAGACCTGCAACTGAGAGTGACTGAGCGGCTCGACGAGAGTGTAGTTTATAGCAGAGATGTTGCAGGCTGGTGGATCCTGTTAAATATGCACAACGGTTCATTGGACACTCGTATGCTGTCAGGCTGTGAGCTCCACTGAGCCATTTGTTAAATCTTTGAACAGAAGGTCAAAACTCTTGAATAAAACTGTACAGACGTGATGGTGGTGCATGATTCTGATGCGGTTTGCCACACTTCCCTCATCCATACACATGGCGTTAACATCTGTAAAACTGTGTTGAGACTGTTATCAACTTATGTCCATTATACAGTATCTCTGATGAGCTAATCAACCCTAACTAATTAATTAGCTTTTTGGCCAATAAAACCAATTAAAAGATTAATTCTTCAACCCCAGCTCTCCTATGAATCGGGCACTGTTCTGCTTTAAAAGAACATTTTAGGAAAATATTACAATTAAAATGAAGGCTGTAGATTGACAATTGATGCTTCACACCTTGCCTCAAGTCAGTGTTGAACATTTTCAATATACAACCATGAACACTATCTTTCTCTAACCCTAACCTGAGCTGTTTTTGCTGTTTGATTTGAGTTTGATTTTATAGCTATTTATCTCCCAGTAATTAAGTTTCTTCTCACAATCGTAGGAGTAATCACATGACAAACATGTGAAACATGACACGGAACATTTTGTGGATACACAGTTTGAATGCTCTCTCAGAAATGATGGAGCACTACATTTTCCCATTTTCAGCAGCTCCTGTGCATCTAAGAATAAACAGTAGCTTGCTAAAGTCAAGTACAATATAGTTTTAGTTCAGTGGATTGTTTGCACATCAACAATTTAAGATTTTAAAGATCAGTCACGTTCAAGGCAATTACTGCAAAGTTGGTTGCTAGTGGCAGTAGCTATTTTAGCCCACCTCAAATAATTGTAAACTTGGCTACACTATGTATCAAGTCAACCAAATATTTATGTTTACAGCCATGTAAGCAGCTGAAGAACTAATGATGCATCATCATTATTATTGTTGTTGAACTATACTATAGTATAGTAGTAGTATTGTTGTTTTTGTACTGTAACTAGTGCAATTAAGAGCTGGTATGGCTGCTTTGGTAAACAAGTGGACTAGAGATTTATTACATAAAATATTAAATGAAATATCATTTAAAACGTGTGACGTGTGGGGCCCATCTCGGTCCACCCTACCTGAATAGCCAAAGTCAGCGTTTGATAAACAGAGACAGATGCTTTTATCAGACTGTTTCAAAACGTTCATTGGATAATAGAGCTATTTTAAAGGAAAGGATGATGTAACTTAGGTTGAGCAAGCTTACAACATAAATAATGAAAACCTATTCTAAATAATTAAATAACAAAACAATACTTTTAATTTGCAGGATCATCAACACTTAAATAAAACATTTTAGTCTCTATGACATTCCATTCATTCTGAGGCCATATTTATTATAATGTTGCTGCAGTTGCTTGTTAATTGATCAATTTTCACTGATAGTGCATCATGCTGCTGCTGCTGCTGCTGCTCGGCTTGTGTCCTCTCTCTGTTTGGGTCTGTTCAGGTCGACTGCGTTTTGGTTCAGGTCTACTTACCCTCATATCTTTTAGGGTCAGGTCTGGCTGTTCTTGGTTCCCTTTTGGATGGGTCTCATCTGTACTGACAGTGTTTCAGCTTGTATTGACTGCACACTACAGGTAATGTCATGGTATCATCAGACTAATCCACAGGTAAAGTGACTCTGTGAACCACTCTCATTCACTTATAGCATTGTCCAGCATTCAGTCTTTGCTTTGATCGCTTTGCTTTGAAGCTGATTTAATGGCACACATAAGAATTTCTGTCTAGACACTATAATACCCTTTAATTGCAGAGAGACAATAACCAGAAATTGTCTGTGTATAGAAAAACATCCCAAAGTTCATGAAAGGAAAGAAGAAAAAAACTTTCAATCAAGAGGAACAAGGGCAGAGAATGCCAGACAGAAGAGGTGAAATTAATTTAATCTTAAAATGTACACTGTAGATATAAAAGTAAACAATAGCATTACAGCATCAGCAAAGTTCAGACAAGACAGGAAGCTGCCATTACTACCAGAGTGACAGGTGCTTAAATACAAAAGATATGACAACAACTAAACCTATGACCACGCCTATACTTTTAAAAACCTAAATCTATTAAGTAAGACATATGTATGTGTAATTACCTTTAATTTAAGTTAATAATTAAAAATGCAATTAAACTTTGAACTTTGGGCACGTTCCTAGAATGAATACAGCAAGTACAGCAAAAAATAAAATCCTACATGGAAACATGTTGACTCGCAGAATTATGCATGAGATGCTATCTCTTGCTGAAAATTTAGTCAGGTAGGAAGGATTAAATACAGCAAGATTTCACAGTGATAAGAAGTGAGCTGTGAGATTAGATAGGAACTGATCGCATAACAAGCTGTCAGCGCTGTCTGAAAAATATTGCAGCTAAACTCGAGATACGTGGCCAAGCACATCCAATGTTTCAGCTCACAAATGGCTGCTCCGAAAACACCTAATTAAAAAAGATGCTCCAACTTTCCAATTGTGCGAGTGCAGATGGGCCAAATTAGCCGTAACTCACTGTCTGTCACACAGATGCACAGACACGTTACTAGGACACTGAATTCAAAGGATTCATTTGCTGAAACACATTTGAAATGGGTATGCTGGATAATGTACAAATGTGCCATACTTAATATACTTATTTGCAAAGTAGTAGTAATATGTTGGGGATATTTCACTGGCTAGTTTTTTATGCAAAGGTTTTAGTCGACTTCAAAACCAGGTTTTACTCTAAAAATCATTCCTTAAATTAGTCCTAAATCCAAATTAGTGAGTCTCCACAATACCTTGTGCTCTATCAGTTGTCCTTATGTTGTCTGAATATTTCTCCTACCTGAGTTTTATCTGCGGCTACTATAATTTTACAATAAACCTCAGTGACGTGACCAAGTTATGCTCTATCTTTTCTCTCCCTGTGGAACAGTTTGCTTCATTATAGTATTTAAATATTAGAAGGATTAAAATAAATTCCTTAATTTTCAATAAGGATTCTAGAGAGTGAACACTGTCTTCATTAATTCTCTCCCTTCTCAGGTTTTTGTTGCCGTTTCCCCATAACTATGGAGTATATTTTACCATCTTCTTGCTCAATGTTTTAATTATACAGCTCACATCTTTGTTCTCATCAGCTTCTTTCCCATCTGCAAAAGGTTCCAAAAAACAATGGCAGACAAGCAGAATTAGTTAGCTGGCTAACATAGTGATGCATTTAATTGCTAAAAAACTTTCCCTCGGGACTCGAGACCAACACTGATAAGGATGCCAGAAACATGACTGGGTGTGGAAATACGAAACAATTTGCTGATAAATTTGTCATATCAACTTAAAATTTGATTGATTATATATCAATTTCTGCTGCCCCCGGGTGGCCAAAAAATCAGTTAGCAGTTACTTACTACCCTTTTTACACCAAAATTAGAAGATATAAGTGTTTTTTTTTTTTAAATGTGGGTAAACCCACAAAAAAAGGCGATTGACTTCTTTTTGAGTGCCGGATGACGTTGCCTTTCTGTTTGGACTGAGGACACACAACTGCAGGGAGCAATATCATCACATGCACTTACAGCACACACACACAGATGTAGAGGTGAAAGAGTGAGCTGCTAGCTGCTGTGCAAACTGGTAAAACGGATCTGTCATGTCTCCTGTAAAGGGTGTTGGAGCCTCAGTATGAGATAGCTTCGATCAGTGATTGTGTTTTTAAAACTTATTTTGGGGCTGCAGCTCACTTTTTCATCTCAGAGAAGCGTAGCTGCTGTATGACAGGTCTGTTTATAGTGTTTGTGCTCTGAAAGACATTACAGCAGGAATAGGGGTGCAAATTAGTGTGTCCACCCAGGTGTTGTGTTTATATCAATGCTGATCGGAGCCAAAGCCGATAGATACGATAGATATATCTACTGCAGAGTCATTTGACCCGGATTGACAAAAGCTTAATGTTAGTTGGTCTTAACAGGTTTTTTAATCAGTCTGAAAGGGGCTTATCCCTAGATATTTTTACCAGGTGTAAAAAATATGAAATGGTTGCTCAGACAATAAGGCAAAACCATTTTGCTTATTGGAATAATAAAAAACATATTGCACCCCAGTGGGGCTTTTGTTGTCGAAACAACAGCCTTGACAACATGCTCATAGTGACAATGGGAACAACAAACTGATGTTTACTGATGTTTGCAGATATAATGTTCACCTTTTTAGTTTAGCCTGTAAGCATTCTATATTACGTGAATTAAGAATCACAAAGTCCAGCTAAAATAGGAATGTCATTAGTTTTGCATGATGTTTGGTCATAAACCAAAGTACAGGACATATTTAAATGTTGCCCTACTGGCGCTTGATTAAAAGTCAGGGTATCACTAAAATTATTAGGATTCATCCTCTGGGCATCATAAGTATCTCTAGCAAATATTTAGGCACTTCATCTTAAAGGCATTTTTTTGAGACAAAAAGTTTCAACCTCATGTTCACACTAGAGGAAAAGTTAAGGAATCTCCAGGGTCATTCAGTTACATCCTCTGGGATCCATGAATTCACAAAATTTCATGTTGATCTATCTAAAATTTATTTATATAACTCAGTCTAGATCCAAGTAGATAGACTAACCAACCAACAGGCTGTCATTGCCATACACTGAGCCTTTGGTAAAACTGTAAAATAAAATGTGCGGTCAAGTTAGATTTTCATATTCCTTCCCTTTTCAAGATACAACAGACACTCATTTGAGCACAGTACATATATCAAGAAAACGGGAGAAATGTAAACACAAGCATCAGTTACCACCTGCATAAACCTGTCCACACACTTTCATCAACAAACACACCCCCCGTCCTACCAACACATGCCGTGGCACATTGATACCAGTAGGCTCCCTCTGCTGCTCCCTCTCTCCGTCTGCTTCATGCTCACACCCACACACAAAAAACACATTGTAGGGCTGCTCAAAGCAGTGGGCTTTTCTGCCAACCACTGGCAGGATGGCTCACAATAACAGCTGTGGGTTTTCACAGCCCAGCTTCATTATGCAGTCTGTGCACCACATGGGAATCAGTCACAGAGCACAGAAAAGATAAGATTGTGCCTATTCCTCCGTTTGCCATGTGGCACTCAAACACAAGCTCCTTGCTTAAAGCAATATGCAGGTTTTTGCCTTGTGGCTGAAAACCGTGCCCTTCTCCCTTCTGCTGGTCAAGTTACCAGCTTTGGTCACTTATCTTGATGAGCTGCCTGCCTCGAAATGGCATCAAGTCAGGGCTGAGGCAAGCCAGCATGCAAAGCCACCACATCTGAAGAAGAAAATGGCACACAGGGTCTTACATTACTTTTCCTGTACAATTCTTTTGTTCCTCAATTTTTCAGTTAGCAAAAAGAATTCCTATTTTAAGATCAACAAAGGCGTTTTACAAGTCACTCACAAGATGTAAAGCTGTCCAGAGGGCATCTCCACAACAGACAGAATTGCTCAGCCATGTATCTAGTAAATGATACTTAATTTACAGTGTATGTTTTGAAAACACTGAATTACATAAATTGATTCAAATCAACTGCTTGAGAAGCTTGCTGCTACGCCTCCAAAGACTTAAGTCCCATCTGGCTCACAATTGTTTCCTGCACTGTACTTGTCACACATCACTGTAAAACTGAATTTATAGCAAATCTAATTTGAAAATGTGACAAACCTGGCAGCATGGCTTGCCAATACCAGCAAATCTTTTTGTCTGTGTTAATTACATTGAAGGAGTAGTGGGAATTCACTCAATTGCCTTTTTAACTAAACACTGACACATGTTGGTTTAGAGTTTGGAGTGTAGATGAAGTGGTCAGATAACTTTGCTTCAAATCAGAGTGATAAACAGTTAATTTTAAGATCAAAGCTGACAAGATGAAAAAAATAATTGAAATTCTTTTTTTGAAAGAGGAAAAAAGTTGTGGCTATTAGACAAAAATGAATTAAAGGCCAACGATAAGAGCTGTAAAAAAAAGATGCTGTGACATTTTATGTGCTTGACAGCCTATCGCTTCATTTCTGTATCACACATTACAGGAAAACGAAATCCAGTTTGAGAGTCGATTGTGGCACTTCAGATAAATACATCACCGAACTGAGGAAACTGTCACTTCAGATATGAGTGTATTATGACTTTTCAGTACATAGGGCAACATTTGAAAACACAAAGCATGAGACCCACACAGACATACAGACATATGCAATTAAATTACCTTTACTTCTCATGAACCAGCTGCTTCTCTGACCAGCCACAGATCAAATTCAGAGTAACCACGACAACAGTTATTGAATTGCACATCAATTTTATCTGACTCATAGAACCTCTCGAGGCTTTTGATATGACTTCTGATCTCATATATTGTACAATGTCAGGGATTAAGGTTACACCATGAGCAGACCACACAGAACAGGGTCAGACTGCTGACTGATGCTAGTTAGGAGTTCTCAAGAGAAGGAGCACAAACACCTGAAGGATGTGCTTAAGGCTTGTGGATACCTTGCTGTGGCTCAGGAGGCAGAGCGGGTCATCCACTAACCCAAGGTAAGCTAGGTTTGATCCCCAATAAAAAGCCCTGTATGCATGTGTGAGTAAATGGTGCTCAACAAGACTAAAAAATCCCTATGTAAGTGCAGTCCATTTACCATTTACCCTAACTGGACTGAAAAGAATCAACGCAACAACATTGTCACCTCATACATGTCTGGAGTATCTGAGAAACTCAGGAAGTGTTTTCAACCCAGCAACACACTAAGACAGAATCTGCTCCATCTGACTGCACATCCAAAAACTAAAAAAACAGTCTAGTGTCCAATGAGTCCAGTGTCCATCCCTTAACAGAGGAGGTCTACTACACCACTTATCCCCCACCTACAGTGCTGTTTTTTAATCCCTTCCCAGGGATTTAACAACCATTCACACTTGGCCTCAGGCGACTCAAACAACTCTAACGACTGTCGTTACAACAGCCAGGAGCGATGACGAACCAAGGGACATCAATGGCCTCTATAACAACCCCACAGAGGCTAAATACAGAGGTATACTTGGGTCTCCTCACCAGTCAGTCAGAACTGAAGAAGCCTCATGGATGAGTGGTGAAATGTCTCGATTCAACCCTTCTTGGGTAACCGACCTGGGTGATTTAGAACCGTCACAGACAGGCTCAGACTTCTGTAACGTGTGTGTATATAGACAACTGGCTGTTTGTGTGGCCCTTAATGTGCTGCAAGTAACTGCTGATTTACAAATTACCAGCTGGAACAGTATGGCTGGTATTATTTTCACCTTGCGAGTTTCTGTGTGTGTATGTGTGAGTGTGTTTGTATCATCATGGCAAAATGTGGTCCTGTAAACACCTACTGTAGGACGAACTACCACAGAGGTGGTTTTGAATACTTTGGCAGGTGTCTGTGCAAGTTCTCATTCGTCCAGGTCATTGTTATCTCTTTCTCAGATTAAATCGAAGGCAACTGGACTTGTATTTGTCTTTGGCAGGTGTTTGTCTGTAATTGAGATCAAAATGTAGGCCAATTAGATGACTCATGTGATAATGTAGTAATGACTACTGATTAATTTTGGGTCGGAACATTAACGTTAGCTCAAGCAACTACAATAAAACAACAGCTGTAAACAGTTTGACAAGTGGCACCCAATCAAATAGCATTGTCACACATGACTTAGCAAAAGTTCATTATTTTCATTATTACCACAGTGTATAGCAGTTATTAATAAATACTACTACTTTTAAGTACTCCTAAGGTAAAACTTACTGAATGTGAGCTACCTTGGTCAATTTTGCTATTATAAGTTTACATAGAGTTTCTTACTTTTCTCCCACTGACTAGTTTGAAGGGAGAGGGGCTGGATTGAAGTGGGCGGGATCAAATCTGATCAGTCTTGATAAAGCAGAGGATGTTAAAGATTTTTCTTTTTTGAATTCTGATTGCTGCTAACTTGCACATGAATATTTGACATTGCAATGAAATACTTCAAATTTGAAGGCCAGTAATTGATTTTATAGAAAATAACATCAATTGAATCTGTAACTGCAACATTGATCAGAATTCGAAGTTTTACATCTCTACTTTGTGTTACTCTACAAGAAGTCACTAATGACTGCCATCATCATGCTTCTGACTTGTAGGCTACAACTACTGTATGTAGTTTCATGGTTCATATCTCTTCCCAGTTCAGACACTGGGATTCAACAGAACCTGTTTATCATGGTACAACATTGGCCAACACACTCATGAAGCTAATAATGTAAGTTTACATTACATTGCTTATAATTAATTTCATCTTCTTCTATAAAGTATAAACTTTTCATGGTGAAACAGTTCAATAGACAGGGGCTCACTAGACCTCTACCACAAGTTCAGTAAATGTAGTTTTAATAGCCTGTAGTTCAAAATGACCAGAATAAATCTGTGTGGGTTGTTGATCAATACTAGCGACTCAGTGATTGCTTTGCCAATTGCTGTGGTTTCATGCTCTCAAAACTCATTTTCTGGCCCAGACTGTTTTTGGAACAAAATATTCCCTGCCTGTTCACCCTGCCACAAACACTCAACTGCTCAATGATGAAGGACGTAAACTAATGTGTCTGTATGTATTTCACTCGCAGGCCAAAAAAAGATTTCCAACAAAGTCCATCTATCTATCAATTTTCTAAACCACTTTTCCTCTTCAGTGTCGGAGGTGTCTAGTTTATTCCAGCACATACTGAGTGAAAGGTTGGATACACCCTAGATAGCTTGACCAACACAGTATTTTATCAGTGTTGTGATACTTTTGGTAACAGTTTGTTTGGCTGGTCAAATATTGATGCTCTACTTATAACTAGAGCTATGATAAATTTAACTTAGTCTTAGTAGTATAAAAAAAAAATGTTTCACTAATAAAACCTTTTATGTAAAGTGCCACATTCTGATTGTAAATCAACTTATACAACAGTTAGTTCCGATCAAGTAATTTGATTGGACGAGAGGCATTCCATGAGTGCTGATGTAGAGTATAACAGCACTGGGACTTTTAACTACATGTATCACTCTGCTTTTACAGGTGTTCTATTAACCATTTATTAGCGTTACATTAACGGCCATTAACTATCTTAGATTGTAACAAACTTGGCAGAGATGAAAATATTTCCAGAAATAACATTTGAATTAAATGATGTCTGTCGTGCTGATATTCAGCACAACATCACGCCCTCTCGTATCATATTGCTTAATTAACTGATTTTATGAGAATTCTTGATTCTTATTGTCTGGCAGGTGCATTAGGAACTGAACAGTACATTATACAGTACACATCTGGTGTGTCGTACCTAAAGGGCTAACCAATAAAAAAGCAACTTGATTCACAAAATAATGAATTCCCTAGTTAATGATACATATCACTGTTATGTGCGGCCCCCTATGTGCAGTATTACGCACTGCTCATGTACTTGTTTGGTTCTTTCTCTCTCCCTCTGGTGCTCTCTCTCCTTTACCTGCTTTTCCTGTAGGAGTAGAGCATCTGAAAATACTGGTGAGCTGACAGAAGACAAAAGGTGGGATCAGAGGAGCAGACACCTCCCTCACTCATTTGCCACACAGCCTGCATACTACTTAGGATGGATTCTTCTCCCCTGATTGTGTGTCTCAGCATGGTCCAGGTGTTTCTGTTGTTATAGTTTATTATTTTAGTTTTGGGTTGGAGATAACTGGTAGTCCAGTTATTGCCTTTGGTTTTAGTTTAGTTTAGTTTTCTTTAGGCAGTTTAGGGGAAGTAGCTGGGTGCGTTGGCCCATGGATTGGCTGGCTCAGCGGCCTCCTCATCTTTTGTTCTTTTTGGCTGGGATCTCCACCCCTCTTTTGTTTGTATTCTTTAGTATTATTTTTTGTGTATTGTACTTCAAATAAAGTTGTTCCTTCTTTCTTGGCAAATTAAAGTCTTGGTTTAAGGAAGTAACAATCGTAACAATCATATATAATAAACGGCCCACTCTCATGCACCATACATTTGTCTATATTTGAGATTGTTGTGTTGTGCTATACTTTTTCACTGGCCTGGGTAAAAGTTCTAACTTCTTTGTACTGTCTAAGCCCTCTGTATACTTTCATACTTTTATTCATCAATTATTGGGACTCAGAAAGTATTCACATCCCCTGACTTCTTAATTTTAAATGGATAAAATTGCCATTTCTTTTCCCATCAGTCTACACTCAATAACCCAAAATAACAAAGTGAAAACGTGTATTTAGATTTTTTTGCAGTAAGCACTGTGTGCAGTCTAGTCAAAGTCTTCACTACTGCAGATTCAGCCACCATGACAGATATGACAGAACTTTCTTTTTTATAACCAACAACCTGTGACTCACTAGCTGCTCCATTACTTGCTTGGATGCCTCTAATGAATTACAGAAAGGTGCTTTAGTTTGATACCATGAATGGATCAGTAGGAATGAACATCCATTTATTTTCTGAAATGTATTGACTAACCTCAGATGAACGGCATGCATCATGCAATTCTGCTGTCTGTGGGCAAGATAACGAAAATCACTAAGTCTCATTCCCACAAGATGAATTAAAATGTGAATCATTAACATAAATAAGCACGCATATTTTGTCTTATTGATTACCCACCTCTGTTGAGGTGGTTGGTGGTTGGTGGTATGTAAGGTAAATTAACATCTCCTTTAAACGCATGAGACATTTTAACATGCTGTATCCAAGCTGGCCTCTGAGAAGAGAAAACTGGAGGTGTATTCCAAATATTAATATACTGCACCCACAATGCTCCTTCTTTCAAAGATGAAATTACATTTCCCTTACTGACATGTTTGTTTGCATTACTAATTGCAGAACAGTTTCTTTTGTACATTAATACCTGTAGGTCATATTTCTTTAATGACAACTGCAAATACTGTACAAAAAAACAGCCTGGCTGCTTACACTATTACATGTGAGTTTTCACATTAATTTGCTGAAGGGAGAAAGTTTCTCTGCCCACATTAAATCATCAGTTTAACATGTGGGCGTGAGGGCTGATCCAGGCCCAGTTTTCAATTTACACAAGTGTGATGTGGAAACTTGAAGTCTCCATTGCACATATGGAGAGAATGGAATTTTCAGTGAAGCATCTTACATCCAGCTGTTAATAAGAATATTAGCAACTTCATAGTTTTTGAATTTTTTTCTAATGAGGGAGAAGGAATACATGTCGTTTTAATCATTTTTTAACCAGCTACAGTAATTCAGGCACAAATAATTTTTTAAAGCAGAATAATTTCATATGTCATAAAAAATGTCTGGAGGGTTTTTTTTAAACTAGTTAAATTGTTATACAGAAAGAGGCTGAAGAAATGGAGTTGTGCTATTAAAAATTGTCCTGACATAATGGCTGGACCTCACAATCTTCAAATGATTATACTGTATAAACCTAGAATCTCTGTAATGGCTTACCACTCTGGCATGTAGAAAAATTCAGAAGGTTAAACACCTTTTTTATCGGATCCTAGTGATGGAAGATTCGGATATTTAATGATCTGAAAGGAAAGCAAGCAGATAGGGATGAGACTGTTGGTGTGAATCACCCATTACAATAAAAATGTAGACAGTGTGATGCATTCCTTGAGTCAAGCTGATCTTGTAAGCCTAAAATATTTAATGGAAGAACATGCTCTGAGAAAGGTGAGAAGGAAATACAAATGAGAGCTTGTGAAGGTCTCTGCAGCAATGGTGGAAATGATAAGAAAATAAGTAACCTCCAGTTCTACAATACAAGTCCTGAAAGCTGCTCATCTAATTTTAGTTCAATTTTTTTGCACAGTCTGGCTTCTTTTTCACCACTACACATGAAGTCTAAATGCTCAGTATGTTCACCATTTATTTAATGTGTGTAATGGTGTAATGAGTCTCATCTGAACCAAATAATAATTAGAGTAACTCGGTGATGACATGCGGCAAACAGCATGGGCTGGATTTGAACCCGTGCTGTTGCGTTAAGGACTGAAGTTAAATGGCATGCACTCTACCAGGTGAGCCACCTATGCGCTCCATTGTTACTTTTATGTGTCAGTATGGCATGGGTGTGCAGTGCAGTGCACGTTGGTCCACGTTCGAGTGCGCACGACATGACAGCAGCAGTGGCAAAGAGTGGGCGCACTTAAGTGTGTTCCAGCAAGTCCTCCAATCCATACGAGCATGTTGGTCATTTGTTCCTACTCTCAAATACGACCTAGAGGGTTGTTTCTTGATATCGCGCCTCCTACCGGCAGCAGAAAAACCTCCAAGTCCTCCAACCTTCGGATACGACCCATAGTAGTGTCTACTGAAACAGCGCCCCTACGACGGAATGCATATACTGTAACTCGGTTGTCATGGTTTCTACTCTGAAATGAGTCAAACCTAGATGAGAGAAACTGAAACTGGAATCAATCCTTTTGAATTGACCTTCAAAATCGAGACGTAGTATCAATAGTATCGATATTTTTTGGATCGATCCGCCCACTCCTACTTCTCACCTGGTTTTATTGTAAGTTACTCTTTAAATAAGGTTGGTTATTGTGAGAAGCATTGAGATATTAGATTTTTTTTTCCAGTTGTGTAGATTGGCTCCTGCAACTTCTTCTCATACCCAGCTCACGATCAAAGAGTCGTCGAAGAGTACCTCACTTGCAGAATCAGCAAGAGCACTTAACCAGCAGACTCCTGCCGTGATGTGTCAGTTTTGTTGAAGGAATAGCTCCCGAGGACATCCATTTTCTAGGACCAGTTTTGGAAGACAAGATATGCTAGATTTGCAGGACTGATTGATTTACTGGACAGCTGCCCAGCTCAGAATGTGACCACAACAGCCAGCCAGCCACGAAGCGAAAGGGCAAAGAATGTCAGGAAAATTAATACAGTTGAAGTCATAAAATAAGACTTAAGTAAAGTCATTGCTCAAACATCAATTTCACTCCAAATAGAGATCGTGGCTCCATTATACCCTTATGCTTGTCCATGTAAATGAATTCATTATGTTAATTGAAGATTTCTTTCAAGGATGATGTATTGGGAGCAGGTAGTTCTTGCATCGCTTGTCTTTAGGTACCAAAATGACAGAACAAAAAGAGACTTTTTGAGTCACTTGCTAAAGTTCAGATGCAGAATGAAGAATAGGACAAAAAAAAAACATGAGAGGAAAAGAGACTGAATGAGAAGAGAGGGGTGAGATAGAAAATACAGATGTATACACTTGAATTTAAATTCGCACTCGTTGAAAATTGGAGCACCACCTTCATTCCAGGAAAAATAGATATTTATCAGACCAAAATTAATCATACTTATAATCAGAAAAAATATACTCTGGATACAGGGATCTCTGTCTCTGCTTTGAAGGAATACATGAGGCTACGACTTGTCGATAAATGAGGATATTTATTTATAGCAAGATATAAGCAACTGAATAAATGAAGCATTAATAATGAACACATAACATGGAGGTCACAATCAAACAGATATATCAAGATATTTGAATGGCAAAATTAACGGGTCACTCAGTTTGATGATGAAATGAAGTGTCTATTTGAGAGCTACAAGAGAACAGTGAAACACTAAAGGACATTCTATTTCAGTAGTTCTTAAGAATGCTAAGCATCAACTCTTGTCACAGACAGCAGAAGTAAAATTTTTGCCTATATTTGCAAAGTCATCTCAAAGCTGAATCCCTTTTTTTTGGACCCAAAGTTGTTGAGGTGGTACTGGTTTAACTCGCCGCTCTCCCAGCGAGATGATGCTTCCTGGGACACAGCAGTTACCAAGCAACAAGGGTCAGATAGTTCCAGGGTGGATGGAGCAGAGCAGAACCTTAGAAGTGGTATTGCAACGTGCACATTCTTTAAATAGACTTGTTTAATAGCCCTGAAAGTCTCTGAACAACAAAACTACCAAAATACTATTGAAGTGAAACTTGCTGATTAACTGTCAAGATGAGTTTATTTTTTAATCTTAGACTGTATATAAAGATGGACACAGCCTCCATGATGTCACCCAAAGTTTTTTGAAGAGCGGTTTTGAAGCTCAGAGAAAGCTGCTCTGCCATCACCATCTTGGCAGTGCCTGACTTTGCCTAACTCTCAGCTAATCCAAAAATGGGCAAAGAGGTGGGGCGTATGAGGTGCTGAGACTTTGTTGGAAGCTGGTTTAGTAACTGTGGTGAGCATATCCTCCCATCAGAATCGTTAGCAGAGCTCGGCACCTGTGCGTCCTGCTTGAAGGCTAATGCTGATTCATTTCCTGGATAATCAGTTAGTTAATGATCTAAGATGACAAGCCAGGCTAGGTGAGCGCAGTGATACTTGCTAATTAGTGCTGACATATGAATAAAATACTGATAGAATTTCACTCATCTCAAAAAAACAGGAGAACACAAGGGAACCAAAACCATGAACACGTGACTTACATTAACTGAGATGATGCCTACCAGACAGCGGAATGTGACGGCACCCTTATCACTCAAAGTGTACACACCCTCAATTAATGCATAACTTTAAGCTTTAATAAAATTTAAACAGCCGAGTTATACAAAAATTCATATAGATGTCATGACGGGGGACATTAGTTGAGACTACAACTGTTTTGTACCAGGCTGTAAACATGTTTATCTCTGCTGTAAAGTTGGGCATTTTAACATGGGAGTCGGCGGGTATTGTCTCAGTTTTGGAGCCAGCCTCAAGTGGCCATTCGAGGAACTGCAGTTTTTTGCACTTCTGTACTTAGGTGTAGTCTAATAACTATACATTCCAAATCACATAAGTTTTCGAGACCTACTATACATTAAAAGACCAAGAAGACATACCTATCCATGGTCACCGGGTGTGTGGTCACAATAAACAATGCATTAAATTTAGCATTTTATAAATTGGTCATGTCACATCACATATACATGGGAGTTTAATCAAATTTCCTAAAAACATTTCCTGACTAAGATTAACTGGATTAGTGGATAGTTGGACAGCTATATTAATGTTATTTCAGACATGGACGGATCTCAGGTCATGTGTCTTCAGGAATGCAGCTACGATTTATGATAGAAGCCTGGCTATATGTGTGTGAGAGAGAGGGAAAGAGAGAATCATGTGTTTAATTCTGATGATTTCCACTTTATTGAACAAAGCTTTTGTCTGTGTTATTCTTTCATCTTTCCTTTCCTGAAATTCGCGTCCAGTGTGAACCCAGAAGGTCGCGAAGTACGCGCACATCCTGCTGTTCATTTTATTATCATGACAAAAACATCAGCATCTTTGGGTTGGAAAAAGGTGGGTGCATGTCTTGCCAATTTTGACTCTGACACTTCTATAGTGGGAGGTGAAAAGAGCATTTGGAAAGTCCGGGGAGTCTCTGAAAAAGTTTATCCAACCCACCTTATTCCTCAGTGGAATGCAAAAAAGCAATGTGTCCTCACCACACAGAGGAGGAAGAAAGAGAAAGAAGAAGTCTGCTGTAAGCAGAGTGCTATAATAAGACAGCTGGGTGCCCACACAAAATGACAAGCAAGAGCAGAGGCAAAGGGGAAGAAGGAGTGGAAAAGGTGGGCAATACAAAAAAGAAAATGACAGAGGAAATAAGCGATGGGCTGGCAGGAATAGAGCAAGGAATAGGACAGAAAAACAGGCTCAGATTCTATGAGCAGAGAGGAGACAAAGTGAGAAGGAGGCAGATAAGTTCTGCTGGAGCAGCTCGTTACTGCTGAGCCAACTCATGCTCTCTTGTCATCTCCAAGAGCTAATTGGCACCTCCAGTGTGAAAACTCAAGCCTGTGTACTCATTCTCACAAACACGCTGCACACAACGAGGTGGTGTAAAAGTTTACCGCACATATCAAAGATAAAAGTAGAGGCTAGGAGTTTAAATTATTGTCCATTTTATTAAAGCATGCCCTTCGTCACAGTTAGGGCAAATGGGAGTCAAATGGTAATGCGGCATGAACATCTGTGTTGTTGCTATGGTTATCAACAAGCAAAAACTGTGTACCTTGCACATTCTTTGAGAATGGTATAGACTTACAGAAACTGTTTGAGGTTTTCAAATAATATTTGAACAACCACCTGCCAAGCAACAGAAGTGATCACGGTATGATCACAAATACTTATTTAAAAAGCTGCAAACGCAATTCGGATTTTTAAAATCAACAGCAATGAGATTAAAACCCAAGAAGAAATCATTGTGAACTATGTTAATATTTACACACTGCTGTATAATAACAGAATAATGATCTGTAATATGAAGTGATCATGCGCTTTACCTTAGAGTGTTGCCCATTCAACAGCTTGATGACTGCATCAGTGAGCTTGAATGAAGGGCCAGATGGAGGTAGGAAACAACACTTTTCTAGTTCTTATTCACAACTGTGTTCAGTTTAACAACACGTTGCATTCTATTTGCCTGAAGGCAGGTCTGAGTGAAGGACTTTGTAGAATGGGCAAACAGAAAGCAGCCAGACAGCACTCATCCACACACACACACACACACACACACACACAATCTTTAAGTGTAAAACATCACTTGCGCTAAAGTAGCATGACATAAGAAGCTGCTGTCGCCATCCACCCTGTCACTCACATGCTCCGATACATGGAAGTACAGTTCTACACAGTATTCTCCTGCACTGTCCAATGTATGAGTGACCACTGAGTGTTTATGCTGCAGTCATGCACGAAGTAGAATTACTCATTTGCAGTAAATAAAAACTAAGGAATCTCTTCAAAGGAATAGCTCAGAACTTGGGGAAGTACTGATTCGCTTTTTATTTGAGTGTGAGATGAGAACATCAACAGAAGATCAGTCTCCATGTGTTGAGTGAGGATATGTTAAGCTAGACTCTTCAATATGTTAGCCAAAAACATGATAAAAAGTTAAAAAAAAAATCCACCTACCAATGTTTCTAAACTTAATAATACATGGAATCATCTGATTCCATATGCACAAATGTGTAAAAAACAACAATTTGTGGTGGTGATGTGATATGTGGAAATGGTAATGGTATTCTTTCATGCCTTATTTATTTCTTGACAATTGTTTATCCATCCAACCAGCACTTCAGAGCAGCGTCTCCAGCTAGAACATGTGTTGTTATAAGCAGTCGCTGACCACAGACTCTGCACAGACACAGGTTAACTAATGAGCGTTGAAGGTGTTGGTGAGCTTTTATTTTATTTTCAACAGAGCCAGGCAACCCGTTTACCCCTACTTATTGTCTTTATCCTAAGCTACACCAGCTCGCCCCTTAATGTATAAACATGACATCTCTATAAATTTGATCATCTAATTCTCAGAAATAAAGGGAATAAGCATATTCCCTGAAATGGCAAACCACGTATTTCTTTAAGTCATCCTGGCCACAAATTAAGCTGTGTTGTTGTATACTCAGAAGATTCCTTGTCAGTGCAGATGGCCAGTGCATCAACCATAGTTTAGTCAAGGTCATTTTAATAATTTATATGATTCATTTCATACAATAAACCGAGGGCTATAGAAAACCAACAGTATGCAGTTCTTTTTTTTAATTCCAGCCAGACAACTCCTGATGTTATGGAGTGATTCCTCTGTGATGAGCTTTTAACCTAAGTTATGCTGATGTCAGTATTGTCTGGTTGGAGAAACCAAATGCCCTCGACCTTCCATTGCACGTGACTGATCCTTTATGGCACATGGTTAAACATTTTACAAGATGAACAATGACCAGTAGTAGGTCACATTTAGGCCACATTTCACATCCATTTAAAAATCCACCGCTGGACATTTAAGGACATAAGGACATAAGGTGGGTTTTTAAATTGTCAGGAAATGTCCAACAATCCTACCATATCTTAGTTGAAAAGATAAATTCATTTTTTATGAACAAGCTGGTCTGGATTATAAATGTACTACTTTTGGTGACAGTATATTTCTATTACCTGCAGAATCCCCAACCAGCAGAGCTTTTTCAAGCTGAGTACTATCACAGAGAGGGTCTCACCTTTTTACATCAAGGAAAATAAGACTTCCATTACCAACTGTGGCACCACCTGCTGCTCTCACAATCTCTCTAATCCAAAGATGCCAGCTGCTGACACCTCAATCACATTCACCGTCTTCCTTGGAAAATTTACCTGCCGGCCACAGGAGTGCTGCAAAAACCTGTATTTCCCCCAAAGTGATGAGACAGACCCTTTTGCTGTGTTTGGTGGTAGGGCAAATGTAAGGGACTGTAAAGAAAGATAGTCTGACTAGACTGACTTCAGAGAACATGTTATAAGAAGATTCAGTCCTCAAGTGAATCTTTTTGATTTGTGATGCTCCTGTGCAGATCAAAGGCTGGAAAAATATGTAGCCTGCATTTCGAAGTCCTTTCCAGAGGGGGGTGTAGAGAGCAGATGTACAAGACTGTATGACATCATACAGTGAAGAAACAACAGAAAGTATAATATAGCGTCACGCTATATTATTTATTTAT
Source organism: Seriola lalandi dorsalis (assembly GCF_002814215.2). Lineage (NCBI taxonomy): Eukaryota > Metazoa > Chordata > Actinopteri > Carangiformes > Carangidae > Seriola > Seriola lalandi. Next base: position 2,105,582 of record NW_019525242.1, on the reverse strand, counting down.
GGACAGTCTAAAATAGGCAATATCTGAAAAATGGACAAAAAAAACACAAATGCGTAACCGGAATGATAGCTGTGAAACAAAGTTTACTAGACAATCCAACATGGTAATCATTCTTTATAACCAAAATCAATTAGCTTTTGTTTATTTCAGCCTCTTATGCATTGCTTTCATCTGTTTTGACCATGCATCCATGTATTTTAGCTAACTGTTTCATCTAGTTTCATTACTGTTAGCTTACAATTTTAACCGTTTCCATTACTACTCTGTTTGCTTCCTAACTACTTTTCATGCACTTTCAACTGGAACATGTAATGTTCAGGGACAGTGTCCTCCTGTAAAAAAACTGACCCCATAGGTCATCCTTTCAAGTAGCTTATTATGACTCACAGTTACAGACCATGATCTCTTTCTAAACTTAACCAAACCACAAACCATAATCTGAACCTCATGTTTATTATTGTAATCAAGATGAAGAAGGTAAGGCACGTCTGCCGCTGGTACACTCCTATGGGTCGTATTCCAGGATACCAGATATACAGTATGGTTGTTCTTGAATGACCTCTTCCAACCTGAACAACCATATGGGCCGTTTTTTTTCAACCCTCTGATACAACCCATAGGAGTGTCCTGAAATGGCACGCCTACAGTGGCAGGTGCACTGGACATCAGTTGTCATGGTTACAATAATAAACACATGGACTTTACCGACAGCAGGAAAAGATTGTGTGTAACATTACATGGTCTTCGTTGCCATGGTTACAATATAAACGGCTACTTTCACATGGGAATGGACCACTGCTCTCCTTTGTCATATTCCTGTGTTTTGTTATAATAAATAATAATAAATAGAAATTATTTTTCTTTCTTTCTTTCTTTCTTTCTTTCTTTCTTTCTTTCTTTCTTTCTTTTTCCCAAAATTAATTTTGCTACTCCACAACCTTTCCATTTATCCCTTGCAGAAGTACCCCTGAGGCATGAGTACCTCTGGTAGGGAATTAGTGCTGTAGGTGACATGCTTGCTTTTATTTGGATTCACCAGAGATGCCTTTCCCTCAAGAAATAAATTAAGTATTGCATTATCTTTAAAATGATCCCAGTGCTTCCTAAGGTTGGCCGCTGATACAATCGTAGTGTCTCATGAATGAAAATGAATCATCTTCAACTGATATTACATGTTCCTTTTGGAAACTTATTCACAAGATCTTAATAATTCATCAACACTAATGTAAATGGTTGATAAATGGTACTATGACTAATTTATTATTATTGTAATATTAGAGCTGAAATTGAGTAGATGTTGGAAAGGAGGTTCTATTTTAAGTGCAGCCCAGCCTGAACGGTTTGGCCGGAGAGGGAATTATTAGTAGCATAAAACATGTTGATAGGAATTGAGGAAGTGTACTCAGATTCATTTTTAATAATCTTTTACTTATTCCCACCACATTTGTGCACTTAATTTAGGGATCAATGAGAGACTCTTTTGAAGAAAGAAGGGTGGAAAAAAGAGTGTAATTTGTTTCTGATTCACGGCATTTCATTTAGCACTGATCTCAGTCCATCGCTCTACCCTGAAACAGATCACTTTCACCTCAGGGTGACTAATTTTTCACCTGCCACCAGCCAAAGGCCACCAAGTAGACAGGCATAACAGGAATCAATTATTTCAACTTGACACACTGTGCCTTACACCAGGCTTGCTTACCTGGATGCAAACTAATTTTCTTTTAACTCTCATGTCAGTCATCAATATACCCACACCGGAGCAACCCCGCTAAAAAAAACCAAAACTGGTCCTGCCTCAGGAACTAGGCCTTTAATAGCATATTGATCAAAAATGAATTGAGTGCACGAATGAGAACACGGCAAAGCGCAAATATTACAAAGTACCTAATATTGGGTAAATGAAGGTCTGATCAATGCAGGATTAATTGCATTCCTCCCAGATCACAGTGGAATAAAAATGTTGGATGTTGGATCCCACGCTTGTAGAGAAAAAAAAAAAAAAGCATCAAACCAGAACAAATCCACTGGATGCTGTTTATAGTCTTCTAGTCCCATCAACTCTAATTTAAGAACTTGTAATGAACCACTGAATGTTTGAATGCTAAGGGTTGGAGAGTGTTGCAAACTGTTAGATTTTTATGAAAAACACAATTGCTTTCGAAGCTTAAAATGTGCAAAATGTTGTTTGAAATGATAACAAGGATCATTTTCCCAGGGATCTTGTGCAATCACAACATGTTGCTGTTGTGTTTAGACATCTAGAATGGAGGTCTGACTTTTGGCTTGTGGCTCAGTAGATAGACCAGTTCGTTAATGTTTGATCCTATACTGTCCACATGTATACGTATCCTTTGGCAAAACACCACACCAGATTGTCAAGCCAGCATCTTGGATGGTATCTGCTGCCCTCAGTGCAGTGGACTCTTCTTCTTCTTCTCTTCTCTTGTGGTGGATGTGGTGGTACGAAGCGCACAGCAAGTATAACAGAGACTGGGGTTCGCATCCACAGTCCTGTCTGTGGTTATGTTTAGGCAACTTAAGATGTTTTGGATCTGGGTCTTCATCAACCAGAAGTCCCAGCCTCCTCGTCTCTCTCACCCTCTGTGTTGGTTTCCTTCTAGATGTGTGAATGGAGTGCTTGATTTCGCCTGTTGTGTGTATGTGTAGTGGTCTTTAATGGTGGAGAGGAGGTCGTGTGGCTCGGGTCTTATCGGTTGGCGGGACCTGGAAGATGCTCCACATCCTCTCACATCATACTCTTCATTAATATTTACAATTGATAATGTTGTAATCCTGACATTGTAAATCTACTTTGTTCATATATTCTGTAAATGTGACATCTATTGCATGTCTGTCCATCCAGGAAGTTGGGGGAGTTTCTTCTTGTCCTATACCAGGGTCTATGGACAGAGGCTGTTGTAATACTATACAGATTGTTAAGCGCCTTGTTTAAGCACCAAAACACAAGACAGTAACTTTTATATTGTGTGTGAAGTTATAAAGATTTAAGCTTACATCACATCATAATAAGAACAAGAACATGCCTGAATACTGGACAACTGGGTTAAAGTTGTTTCTTAATGACTTCATTTCTGAAATACATTTCAGTTTCCAAACCAAAGCTGGTTTGGAAAAAAAAAACAATGAAGTGGGATGAAAGTGAAGGCTCCTCTGAATCCCATTGAAGGAATAGTTTGATATTTTAGGAAACACACTTTAGTCCCCGGAGTTTGAAATCAATACCGCTCTCATGCCTGTGTGCTAACTAAAGGTAGAGCCAGGAGGCCATTAGAGCTTATCTTTGCATAAAGACTCAACGCTGGCTGCTTACCAACTCACGAATTAACACATTGTATATTTCCAGTTTCTCTGTTTGATTCATGTTTAGGGTTACTGTACACTTGAGTGTATCATTAATGAAGTTCTCTTTGACAAACTCCAGCCGCCTCATGTCCTGTGCATGTCTCCCTGCAAGGACACTTCACCAAAGGTCAGGCCTAATATGTCAATTGCTTGGACAGGATGCAGGAGCAGGTTTGACTGTGGGTCAAGACATGTCAATGATGCAGCAGAATCTTTGGTGACCTAAGGGGTGGGGGTGGGGGCTGTCTATTTAAACATGACAGAAGTAACCAAATCAGAGAGCAAAGGCCACAGAGTAGGTTAGAGAGGGTTTGCAGGAGCAGTGAAGAGTTGTTGATGTTAAACAAAAGTGCTGCCAATATATTTCTGTGATGCAAAATTATGAAAAAGTTTGTGTGATCTTGCCCTTTGTCATGCATTAAATTAAACCATCTGGCAAAGGCCAATGAATAAAAGTCAGAGTAATATTCCCGTAAAGTCAGGAGCTCTAGCAACAACAGTCTGGTGATCCAATCAGAAGAGGGGCTCTGAGCCTCCGGGTGGGCGGGGCTTGGTGCATGGCTGAGGGCGGTGACTGCTTTGTTGTGACATCAGAATGTTGTGGAAGTCCTGACGGCTGGTTTTAAGGCTCAGTTTCTGAATACAGGCTGTGTGCATTTCTCTGTGGACTGAGCACTTTGATACTTTCACAGTATTGATATAGAAAATAGACCTGCTTTATAATCAAACAACACATGGACATCTACCTTTATACAATGTGTTATTAATCTGAATCTTTTCATTATTAGATGTCCTGACCATGTCTTAATATCCAATATTTATTTTGTCCTTCATTACACAACTTACAGTGCACACTTTTGTCAAAATTAGTAAAGAGATTAAGAAAAAGTTTGTTTTACAGCTGAAGATCTCAGCATTAAGAAAATATATGCCTTCAGTGTTTTAAAGGAGCACGGCAGGGCGATTTTGAAAGCTGTTATTTCAGGAGCAACAACAAACATCAGTATTTCAGCTACATGTATCATAATATCTGGATGAGCCTGCCTCGTGGCATCAGTTACTTCACTTTAATTTCATGATCGGAATGATGTTTATCACTATCTTCTTTAAACCTACTGACTCGCTGGCTGCACAACTCGAGTTGAGGATACACCCACGCACATGCAGTATTATCTGTGTGCTGATTATGATTCATCGTGGTAGAACATAAGTAACCTGGTTACTCACATGTGGTTGTTATACAGTGGTTTGAACAAACAGATCGCACGGTCACAAAAGAAGCAGCCTGCAGGTTACATGCTAGCCAGAATCAGCCCCCAGCAGAATGTCCCTGTAGTCTGACTGTAGTCTCCTCTCAGTATTAGGTGTTGAGTTGATGAGTTTTTTTTTTTTTTTTTTTTTAACAAGGTAAAGGACGCATGGGACATCAGTGACAGACTTTTAAATGTGGATCAGGCGTCTGAAATTAATTACAAAATATTTCTTCCTCCTCTTTGGGGCCTCCCTAGCTGATGGCGCCCTAAGCAAATGCCTAACTTGCTTATGCCTCCAAACAGCTCTGGTTTGATAGCGTATGCCTTTGCAAATGTCAAGAAATATTTGGCTTGTTTTCCCATTAATGTATTAACTTATCATTATTATTACTATTTGTAGTATTAATTCAATAAATCATGGGATTGGGACGGGACAGCAATGTTTTTGTGGGAGGGGGATAGGGCAGGAGTGAAAATCCACTCCCCTGTCACCCTCTAACCTATAGGCCTGAATGAAGCTCAATTTCTTTTTCCTTTTGCAGACAAAGTGCTTCCATAATGCCTCTCCCTCCCACTGGTATCTAGATACATTAACTACTGTGTGTAACCGGGACATTCAGTCCATGTTTTCGTCTCCTTCACAAACACTGTGTGCCTGTCAATCTCCATGGAGCCTGATTGACTATTCCTGAAGACCCCTCTGTGAAGCAGCTGTGAAGTTTGTGATGTTGGTGCACTGTCAGTGTCAGGCTCTCAACAGCCCACAAACATAACCATGGGTGGTGCCTTGGTGAAGTTCCTATCCTGTGAACTTTCTATTAAAAGACTGTGTAAGCAGGCTTCGGTCTGCATCCTCCATAGCTTTGAAAAGTAGTTGCAGGCATGTTGTTAAAGGCTGCTTTAGCGTCAGGGTTACGTTAGCTGTTAATAAGCAGCCATGTTTGTCATTAGCGCCTGCTGAGGGGAAAGTAGCATGGCTATGGTTACGAATTGTGGAGGGCCTGAATCTGACTCAGTCTGACAAAGCACCAACATCATATACTTCACAGCCAGGTAGTGGAGGAATCCTGAATCATCCTCAATCAGGCACCAGGGAGAAGGACAGGCACATGGTGTGAGGAATAAAACAAAAGTAAGAAATAAAATCTGAAATCAAAAAAAGAAGAAGAAGAAGAAGAAAAAGAAGAAGATAAAATAAAACAGTTACAGTCATTCATAGGTGCCTTTATTTAGGAGAGTTACTCAGCCATTCAAAGACAATGTGTGATGAAATGTCAGACGTAAAAAGAAGTCAAAAATGCAAAAAGAACATTAAGTGCTGACATTGTTAACAGCTGTAACTGCTCTTGTTAAACCCAAAGCACAAATGATAAAGTTTTTAAAATAAACCATAACACAGCTGTAAGCTTGTAATCATATCTTGTTATCAAGTGGTTACAATTCCAAAGCCCATTTTAAACACTATTATGTTTTTCTGAGTTTTCCCTTTCATAAAGTGTGTTATATAGATTTTTGTGCATGTAAATGATCTACATAGTGGCAAGGCTCAAAGGACACACCAAAGGGAGTAACTGTCAGGGCAGAAACCCAATTTTCCCCATTTGTATGAAACGCCTCATTGGGGGTCCAGGCTTTACTTCCTTGACCTATTGATGCCAATACGTCCCTCACTGCTGCCCACCTGCAAGCTGGACACTCCCTGGAAGCTTGGCATGCCACCACACAAGGCACACCACACAACTACTTAAAATAAAGAGTTTTCTTTCGTTTTGTAGTCATGCTGAGAAGATACTGTGTTCTCAATTGGGGGGAAATCTACTTTATTTTTACCATGATTCCCTCCACTGCTCCAAACATTATCGTGTGAGCCCGGCACTTCAAGGAGGACTGCTTCAAAAACCGGCACAGACGTTTGATTTTCGCAACAGTTATTTATGAAAGATGGCGCACTTCACACCTCATGTGTCATCACGTCAGTGTGAAGCAGCATGGCAAAACACACAAAGATATAAATGCTTAAACATTTGTCAATGTTGACATCCTATACCAGATATAAGCAGATATAAATTATCCACAGATTAACCATTCAATTCATTTTTACTAGCACTAAAGTATAATAAATTCAGATTTACCAGCTATGTAAACCAGCAAAACAGTGAAGCGTGGCGACTCCTTACCTTTGAAGCAGTCGTAAAGTCTGATTGTATGTCTGTTTCTTGATTATTTGTTTCCCCTAAGTCCACAGATAAAGAAGAATCCAAAGGAGTTTTCATAAAAGTAATCCAGGTTATAAGTATTGTCATCTGAAGCCCATTGCAGACTGTTGAGCGACTTTATTTGCAGCACTTCTATTCACATTTCTGCCATTTCCCTCCTTCCAGCTTCCTGGCAGTGGGTACCCTTGTTTTCTGCTCCAGTCCAGCTTGTGAGAGTGGATTGGGTCTATCATTTTTCTGGTTAAAGATTGGACTCTGGCCCAACGTGATAACCAAAGCCATTCTAACAGTCATAACCATTTGTTTACAGCATGTCATGGGCGTCACTGTTTGACATGCGACCCAAGGTGTCACCAGGCCAACAAAACTCAGCTCAGATCAAAGATGAATTTCCCAAGGAAGAGGAGAGACAGCAGTTAGCATTGAACAGCCAAGTCTCCTCCGCAACACAGAAGCCACAAAAACAGTGAGGACTTCACTCCCTCAGGAAGCCACAAAAACTCACTGGGCTTTACAAGTACAGGTCCTCTCTTTTGTTCAAAGGAATGGGTAATGTTGACTGGGCTAAGCAAAGGACTGTTGTTGTTGTTGTTGTTGTTGTTGTTGTTGTTGATGTTGATGTTTGTTAATGTACATGTACGTGTTTGGTTAATGTATCCACTGAGATTGATTGGTTAGCCACACTGTTAACTTGGTACTTGTATGTTCACACATACCCGTAGTACATCCCAGTACTAGGACTTGCATGCAGCTAACCTTCTTTTAACCTGGCACTCTTCAGACTATCTGAACTGGCCCCAACAAAGAAATTCACACTCTCCCTCCCCCAGATGGCATGAGGTCTCAGCAGCCATCTTTGAGTCCATCCTGTGTAATTTACTTTGTTTACTGCTATCTTGTTTATAGTCTTTCTTGTTAGGCCATGTGGTCACAGCGACCACTTTAAATCAGCCATCTTGCCTTTTTCTGTGTCCCCACAGACACACACACACACACACACACACACACACACACACACACCGAACCTATATACTCATTAGCTTAGACGTTTTTACCTCTTGTAAGAAAATGTCTTTGAGTACCTGCTGGTGTGTTTAATGTTGCACAAGGGTGAATATTGCCAACCTATACTCTGTAGAACTTTGATCCTTCAACTTTTACTTACTGTTGATATGGTAATTTTGGTCATAGTTATTAAGTAAATTATTAATCAGAGTTCCAAATTAATAGTAACATGTAAGACTACTAATATTGGCTATCATTTTCTCTTTCAGGATGGTGCCCCTGAAGAACTTTATTTAACATTAATGTTAAACAGTTATTTTTTAACATTAATATTTTTAATATTAATATTTTATCAATTTCTGATCAATAATTGATAAACTACCAAAGCCCAATATTGCGTAGTGAAAGTGATACTGAAGCTGATATTGAGCTTGTGTAGAGCTGTGCCACTGTTTTTGTTGTGAGATAAATGATATACAGTAGACTTTTAATAGATACTCCCATTGGGAGAAATTTGACAAGCTGTCAAAACACCTCTGTTGTTATTGGACATTGTCTTAAATTCTTAAAAGACATGTTTTGTGTTTTTTTTCAAGCCATAAGCACATTTATAGAGAGCGAGGAATTAGACGGATCTTGAGGCAAATTACCTTATTTCTTTCCATCTTTCATTGTCATTATGTTTGATGTCTACTTTATTGCACTTTTCTGAAATCTACTTAAATCAGCACAGTGGAGTATTTTGAGACAGCACTAAGGCTTTGTTTTCCATGAAATCAACACCTATTGAATCAAGATAATTACTCAGTAAAAACAAAGACAGCGACTGTCTCAATAATGTATATGCTGCTTTGAGGACCATCTTCTATCTTGTGTGTGACTGTGCAGGTATGCATGTGTGCATCCAAGTACATGTGTCTGTGTGGCATAGAATAAATGTATACAATAGATTCCTATTTACATCAGTGCTGTTCTTCTTTCGTTCTTTGTTCTCGGTGAGATGTCAATGTGGAGCCTTTCTGCATGATGACCTGACATATCAAGAAAAGCACTGACATAATGAATTATATTAACAACGGCTTCTTAAGAGTCAAGTGTATCTTAAGAGGCTCCAGGATGATTCTCTATACTGGCCTACTAACATGGCTTACTAGGACACATATTATCAGGGAGTCCATTTCCATTAAAAAGGATATTTTTCAGTCTGAGAGTTTATTGTATATTGTTATTTCTTAATGTGGAAATAAATATTAGTTTGTAATTTTTTCATAGACCACTGTATTGTTTTCAACAATAAGATACTTGCCTGGTAGCACAAATGCATGCAACTTCACTGAATATCAAACAGCAACAATCTGATACTCTGGACTATCTTGTAAAACGTACTCTTATATTTAGTTACTATTATACACCTATGAAGACATAAAATCATTCCAGTGAACATGCATTTTACTTTGACATACTGAAACCATTTTGTCAGACAGCCAGGAGCGTGTTCTACAGAGGTGAGCAGCACAGATGGTTGTTTTAACAGCAGGTGAGCGAACTTCAAACAAAGCAGGGCGATGTCAGTTAGGGTCTGGATGTTTAAAACATCAGCTCCTGGCGGCAGGCTACAAGGTCATTTTATATTAATTCATTGCTGATTCTCTTTGCCAGGTTTCAGAAGAACATGATCATGTCTGATACATACTACTACACAGCATGGCCACTCGTGCCTAAAATGCTCAATAACCAGGTGTAGTTTTAATGTGTATTTAAACACATTGGGTTCATTTGTACCGTCACATAAATCTTATTCTTACTTGTTTCGTTTATGTGTGACTGACAAATATGCATCATATTAAAGGTCCCATATTTTACACTTTACAGAAAGTTTTGATCTCCATAAGAAGTTACAGTTGTGGTTTTAAGTACCAATACAAATCTCAATATAGTTTTATATCTCTTCTAATGCTTCTCTCTGGAGAGAAGAAGAAGATTGTATTGAGTGTCTCTCTAATAAGCCTCTCTTCTGATTGGCTGACTGTTTTCCGAGCGATGCATGCCCAGGCCAACCACAGGCAACAAAGTGTAGCCTACTACTGTAGCTGTAGGAGGTAGGTACAGTGGTACAGTACATCTGCCGTTGTTTTTATGCAGATCAGCTGGGGCAATGCAATTTTTGGTGTTCATTCACTCATTATTCATTACCAAGCGGGAGGTGCTGCTGCCTGGAACGAAACCCTGTTGTGTGCAGTGGTGAGCCATTGTTTTGCTGCTGCACCAGCTGCACGCCCTGTGCAGGCATCTTCACTGGAGCTCAGGAGTCATACTGAGAATGCCTGCTGCATTCTCAAAGATTTCATTGAACAAACATGGAATCTAAGAAATACTTTACGTCTCTGGTGTGTGCAACAGCTCAGGAGTTTATGTATTATAGGAAGTGGTGCTATATGATGGTAATGGCCTAAAGCTTAAGAAAGCGTGAAGTTAAAGCTTAGGACTTGCTCCTGGCCCATGACCACTGCTGCGTTGCCCTAGAGCAAGGCCCTTAACCCACAAATGCTCCAGTAGAGCTGCTCAGTGGCCAACAGATTGGACTGTGGTTTCACCAGGCAGCTTCCATGTGTGAATATGTGTAAAACTGCCAAGCTGGGTGTTTTGCAAAAGGGGAAAAAAATGCAGTGGTATTGCTCTGGAGGCAGAAATTTACCCAACTGGAGCAAATACCAGGGACACAGGTTCTTGCTGCATATAATTGCTGTGGTGTGCTTTGAAATGTACATAGAGCTCAGGTTTGATTTGTGCTGTGTCGTTGTGTTAAACATTTTATGGGTGGACAAAATTATTAGTAGCCATTCAATATAAATAACCTTTGCTAGTGCTGACCGATTAATCTTATTTTCATCGTCATCGTGATATGAACATGTGTAATAAACACACCGTAAAAGACTGAGAGAAATGCAATGAATTCATAAAATATTATTTACACACACCATGCACACAGGGTTTTCAAGGCGTAGCGCCTGAAGCGGAAAAAAATCGCATTTTGGTGTCAGGCTGCAGCCTCTCTCACACACGCAGCAGACAGCATAGAGGCGGCGGTGGAGACCAATGAGGAGTCAACTTTTTACTGGACCTGGCAGCAACTACAGTCGTAGCTCTGTGAGTGTCATCCTGTTCGAGCAAAAAAACAATTAGCGTCCTTCATCACACCAGCTGTTCAACAAGAGTTAAACATATAGAAAAGACATATTTTCAGCTTCTCCCATCCACCGTGGTTTGTTTTACACGAGCGCAGAGCAGTAACGTTAAAGTAATAGTGAATCATTATGAACAAGCTAAAAAAAAAACTTTCTGTGCAGAGGGAGGATGGCGTAGGAGATGACCAATAGTGACCTTTGTCTGTGTTCTTCATTCAACTTCACTCAGTAAAACTGTTTAGGCACACTTCAATATTTGTTTATTTATTGCAAGTAATATGGTCTTCGCAGTATTGAGCAGTGTCATTGCACATTGCAGATTATCCTCATATCGTGCAGGCCTAATCCTTGCCATTCAAATAGATACATCCAAATAATACAGTGAGTTTCTCTCTGCTCCCTCAATTCTGATTGCCTCTCAGCATCACAGACAACTTTAATGGAATGGACTTACACTGACCAAAAATGGCATTGTGTCTGTATTTGTGCTACTGCACAGTTTTGAGTCCATACAAAAATCAGCTGTCATTGTTTTGAATTTAAGGTAGAGTTAGTAAATTAAGTAGAATATACAGCATACTGTAAAAAAATAGAGTTTTTGAGAATGCAAAAACTTGAAATGACCTCAAAGTTAGGAATTTAAATTAATAAATTCAGTGCTATTTAAATTTCAGTCTTGCCTAAAATTCAAATTATAAAAATATATATATTATGGCCTTTCTTTGCCTCCATACAATACCTTTCCTAACAAAAGCTGCACTCCAAAGTGCCATGTAAATTGAACAGGAGGAAACAAGTCCCTCAAGAACCCACAATGATCTTTTTGCAAATATCCATCACATGAGATATTATAAAGACGTCACTCATTTTGAATGATGATGACTTCTTTATGACTTCCACCTTGGCTCAGAAATGAGACCTTGGGACAAAGAAGGCAGAGACATGAGGGACAGATTGGGCTGGGGG